>NW_007256304.1:524430-588833 GCF_000164805.1 Carlito syrichta
AAAAAAAAAAAAAAAAAAAAAAAAAAAAAATTTTGAAGAGTCCACATGTTTTCTGTAGGTCTTTACAAATGCCCTATTCCTAAAAATAGAGTAATTACATTTGGTTGTCAGAAATTAGTGCATTCTTATGCTGACTGTCCATTTACTTATAATAGCTTCCTTTAAGTCATTTTTACCACTAAAATTCCAGGACTTGGAAGTATATTACAACTTGTCTAATCTAATTTATTTGGTTTATAAGGAAAATAATGTCCCTAAAAAGTTAAGAAACTCTTCTAAATTAGACCATGAGTTCAGACTTTTGTTTTCAAACTTAAGCAATTTGACTCAGAATCAAAAATTTCCAGTGACCTTTCTTTTCTTCTTTTCTTTACACTATAACTCACCCAACATATTGTTTATTAAAACATATATATAATATGTATATTATATAATATGAATAATTTTCTCCCTGAAACACTTTACAAAAAAGGTGCCTCAGAATCTGATGAACAAATATTTTTATTATTTCTTTTCATATCTTTCTTGAATTTAAAAATCTGTCACATTTGATATTAAATACTTTATTTTTTCTCAAGTTTATATTTTCTTTCAAAAGAGACTGGGTGCTTCTAGAAGACAGGAATTATCCTAGGTTGGGTTTGGTTATCTCCCTATATAACATATGGCCCTGTAGATATTATATATTGAAAACGCTCAATAAATGCTTGTCGCTTTTAATCTTTTGTGTGTTAAAATTTGCTTTCCAGAAAAGGCATTTTTTAAAAACACATATGTGAAAATAAGCCATGTAGGTAATATATTGTTACATTTGTCTTAAAATAAGCCTTAGGCATTCTCCCACACTTTTCTCACCATTATCTCCATCTGTAATAATAAAACATATCTTCTGATTACAGCTATTTCTGTTATCTCAAGTCTGAATCTAATTTATTTGCTATTCAGCCGTACTTTTCCTCTGTTACAAGATTTGTTTTTCCTGTAATGCAATCCAAGGTTTTGATTTAAAAGGTAGAAAACATTTTTTCCCAAAGATGTGATATTTTAAATGGAAAGAAAAAATAAATTTAAAGAAGAGTGGGAGTAATTCACAACAAAAGCATCAAACAAATTTTAATTTGAATTCACTAATTTTTATTTAAATGTGTATTGGAATAGATGACCCCTTTGGAGAAGCAATATGTATAGTCTGCCAAGAAGTAGAAATCTCAAAAATGCTTTCCTAACAATACTTTTGAAATACTTCTTTACAGAGAGCGAAGGATTTCTTAGAAAGCTTGTGGTATTTCTAAAGTTGCATTGTATTTCCAAAGCTATGAAATATGATGCTTCTTCCATGATACCATCATTAAAATTTAAAAAGCTAATTTAGAAACCACAAAACTATCAGGTAGGTTTTCTGAGAGACTAGTTCTCTGGATACTGTCATTTGCTGGTTTACTTATTAGCAGAAACATAAGTTTAATTTGTTATACCCACATACATGCTAATATCACATACATGGCAATAAATCATGCAGTTTCCCCACTTACATTTTGCCCAGAGGGCAATTTCTCAACTTCTACTTTTCCCCCAATATTTATATTGTGATTTCTTCTCTACATACAATACAACCATGATTGCTGGCTTAAATCCTCTGGCAAAATAATTATACTATTGGGTAGATACATTACACTCTGGAATTTGAACACTGATGATTTTCTTAGAAGAAACTGTTATTTTTATCTTTAAAAATATATTGTTTATCTCTGAAAAGTTAAGTAATGTGCCATTAAGAATAGTTAAAAACACAAGTCGATGTCCTAAATCAGAGATATAAAAATGAAATATCCATGCCAGATGGGCTATTTTTTAATACTCATGAGAATGATTACTTTGATTTCTAGTTATACACTGGGTATGGAAGTAGGTGATATTATTTTCTGTTTTGAAAAAAAGTTGAATTTGTTTTATTTTTCTTTGACTTTTTTTAAAGGACAATAATCGGAAACAGAAAACAGTATTAAAGAGCTTGTAGAAAAGTACACATTTTTTAATGAACCTTTCATCCTTAAAAAGTCTTCCCTAGTTATTAGTTTCTTTGTCATCTTTGTTCTTTGGCGTGTTAAAGGTGTTTTTTTCTGAGAGTGACATTGAACAGCATTTGTTTATCCTATAAATTGTTAAACCTGCATAGAGAATCAAATCTAAAATATTAGCAAGGAAAGAGATCTTCTCCCCCTGAATTACCAAGTGATCTATCTAACATGTTTTCCCTAGAGAGAGTTGGGTTGAACTTTTACCTTAAATTACTGTTCTAAAAACTCAGTACACTCACTTAAAATAACTTTGAATTAGGAAAATAGCCAAAGGCACAAGAAAGTACTTTACAGACTTAGAGAATTAATCTTATTTAGCAAAAAGAAAGCAAATTGAACAACAAAAATAATAAAAGTATACACATAAGAATTGTACTTTCACCAGAATTCTCCCTTTTTTTTTTTCTGTTAAATAAATTTGGAAAATGCCCAACAGTTCATACTCACTATTTTATTTCTTCTCTTTTTCCTCTTTTCTTCTGATTTAGATTTGGTTCAAAATGACATTTTCTGTTTTATCACTATTCACTTCTCTATTTTGGTTTCAAAATTTCCCTATGCTGTTCTTATTCCAAATCCTGTGAGACCAAATAGCCACTTTCTATCTTTAAATGTACTATAAATCCTTTCCTTAGGAAGTTTTTTGTTAACATGGAATGGAGATATAATTACTAGAAAATCTTTTTAGAATACAGCAGTCTATTTAATATCTCCTTGCAAGTGTATGTTTTTGTCTGGGTATGTTTTCTGGGGACAGGAACTTTAATATTCAGATATGAAGCTTCTCACCCACAAGGAAATCATTTAAAAATCTCAGAATCACATACTCCAGCATCACCTTTTCAAATGTTAAAAGTATGTGTCTTCTTAGTGATGTCAACTAACCAAAAACCACGAGCATATTAGAACTGGTATAGTGACTTTTCCAAGGCAAGACACAATACAAAACATGAAAATTGCTCTATTATAAATCTTGTCAGTGGTCATATTTAGGAATTTTAAGGGCAACAGACAATTTGAAAAACCAAACATTAAATTAGTTCCCATCTATAGGGAAGCTAATTTACAATAGAATACCATCAACTAATCTAAGATGAAGGAGTTTTAAAAAAAGTTCTGCGCTTTGGGAGGCTGAGGTGAGTGGATTGCTTGAGCCCAGGGTTCAAGATCCGCCTGGGCAACTTGGCGAGACCTCATCTCTACAATAAATCAAAAAATTAGCCGGGCGTGGTAGCGCGTGCCTGTAGTTTCAGCTGCTTGGAAGGCTGAGGCGGAAGGATCACCGGAGCCCAGCAGGTCGAGGCTGTGGAGGCCGAGAGAGGTCACTGTACTCCAGTCTGGGCAACAGAGTGAGACTCCAACTCAAAAAAATTAAAAAAAGTTCTAGGATAGTGATAGGTTAGATGTCAAGCAATCCAACTAGAAAACTTATGTAAACATCTATGGAAATTTATATCTCTCTCGCTATAGATATATAATTAGTCAGGGTCCAGTTGAGAGACAGAAATCACACTATTTTAACAGAGAAAATTTTTTGCAAAGAATTGGTAACTAACTTTGAAGTTATTAACCAGATAATTGAAAAGTCCAAAAAGAGAACACGATGGCACAGCAAAGGCAACAACTGCAGGGAGCGGCTACTACTTGTAACCCTAGAGGAATGAGGAGCAAAGGAAACAAGTTCCATATTTAGAATTTAGGGACTCCTCTGAGGAGGAGTGGTCAGTTGCCTGGTATTTGAGTCTCTGACTAGGAGCATGGCCCCAGAGATCCTGGATGCTAGAACTCAGGAGGGTTCACTGCCCTGCTTCTGCTGGTGTCTCTAAGAGGGCATAGTAAAGCTGTTTTTGCAAACGCCAAAAACCCGATTAGTTTAGCTGTTGATGTGGATAGGAACTGCTGCTAGAAGATATTTCTGGGGTGCTGTCCACCAAAATGGGAATCAATCAGAAGCCCACCTGAAAGTTGTTTAAGTGCCATTGCCACCCCCAGCTTTTTACTCTTCCTCTGTTGGCAGCATCAAACATAGTACCAGTCAACAAAGCAGAAATCCGATTTGCTAACTCTAAGATCAAAAGCAGAATATACAAGGGAGATTCAGAGCTGATTACAGCTTACAACATGATTAGTACATAAATATCACTCAATTCAGTTTTGGAGCTGAAATGAATATGATTGTTAAAGTTGAGTTTCCTGGCTGAATGGCACTTCTATTTTAGCGAGAAAACACAGGTAATTAAAACAAGTGAGTAAAGATAGTATCAGAGATATATAACTTAAGAAAAACAGAAATGGTCTTCAAGGTAACCAGAGAAGAAATGCTATGTAGACTGATGCAGAGAGAGGCTTCCTCAAAGAGCAACATTTGTTGGAAATGAGGCGAAAAAGCAAGTCTTGAAAAGATTATTTCAAGCAGATTAAAAAAAAAAAAGTAAAGACTGAGACCCTGAGGTGAAAATTGCCAGGCATTTTCAAAGTTAACAGTAGAGAGGACCATGACTGATGCAGACTCAGGGAAGGGGAACACCAGCAGGTGATGAGCACAGAAAGGTGAGCATGAAATAGGTTCTGAGAGGGGGGCCATATAGGACCTTGAAGGGCATGGTAAAGAGTTTTATTTCTTTATTCTGGAGTGGGGAGGTCATGAAGGATTTTATGCCAGGGAATAGTAATATGATCAGATTTCCATTTCAATATTTAAAACCAACCTGCCCATCAGCACTTTTTCTGTGCTTTCTATGTTCATACATGATATAGTATGTTCATATATAATGCATGGTATGACAGGCACTTGTGTCCAGGCTTATATAGAAGTCAGAGTTATTGAGTCAGAACTCATATTTCATGGAGTTGAGCTGGAAGTGACATGATGCTGTATAATGGAAGATCTATTTTCAAGGCTCAAACTAAGAGGGGAGTGGTTCTTGTTTCTAAAGTGTACTTACTCCTCCAGGGGGCAAAATAATTCTGAATCTAATAATAATATAAATACTTCTATAGATAATGCTTATTCTTAAAAATTATAGCATTACATGAACAATTTAGATGTCATATTAGTAAGTAGCAAAGTTTTTCCTAAAAGGCAGTAATAAAGTATATTTGAAGCAATTGCATAAATAAAATCTAAGCTTATGAATGAAAGACTAAGAACTTACCTCATGAATGGTATAACAACACAAAGAACTTACCTCATAGAATGGTATCACTAAAATGTGACTTTACAAAACATGATTTGGAAAATAGTCACCATTTCTTTATAGCCATGTGGATTAAATGTCATCACTAACCATTTCTTCAATGTACAACACAAGACAAGCAGATGAATATGGGAATCATCTCTCTATTCTCTGTTATAGGATTTATTCATTCATTTCCTCAACAAATAATTATTAAGCACCTTGTATATGCTATGAATTTTGGATACTAGTAATAAAGAGGTGAAGCAATAGTAAAAGTAAATTTATGATGGTTATAATTTTGCATGTATTACAGCAAATTAAATTGAGTTTTCATAACAGATTGTGAGATGTCATTCTCAACAAACAATTTTGTGTGTGTATGTATATGTGTGTGTATATATATATATGCATGCATATATGTTTGTGTATATATATCTTTATACACACATATGTGTGTGAATATAAACATTATATATATATATATGCTAAGTGGAAAGCAGGACAGGGAAAAATTGGTGGTCATGGCATTAGAGTTCAGCCTTGAAGAAAGCATAGGATTTAGTTCAGGGATAGAAGGAAATATTTCAAGTAAGGGAGATAAATAAGCAGGGAGTGGGAGAGAAGAGACTCAGAGATGGAGTTTCATCTACTGTTTATTATTTTTTATTTTTACAACTTTATTTTAAAGATGTGGGATACAATTCAGGGTTATGTATACTAATGTTCATTATGCAGGTACCCTTGTTGAAGAGGTGTGCCCCCTTCTCCCCGTAGATTCCCACTACTGCCAATTCTGGCCCCCACTCCTGGCAGTTTCCTACTGCTGATAATCCTTTTCTTATTATTACAATAATTGTTCAAGATCCTCTTATGAGTGAGAATATGTGATAATCAGTTCTTTGCTTCTGTGATAGATCACTCAGTATTATAGACTCGAAATCCATCCAAGTTTCTGTGAAATTCATAATTCTGTCCTTCTTTATGACTGTGTAATATTCCATCATGTATATGTACCACATTTTTTAAAATCCAGTCCTTTTTCTATAGGCAGATAGAAAAGTTGGCTGGTTCCATGTTTTTGCTATTGTGAACAATGCTGCAATAAACATACGTGTGCAGGTATCTTTTTCATAGTGATTTGAGTTCCTCCGGGTATATTCCCAGTAGGGGGATTGCAGAGCATATAGGAGGTCGATTTTTAGGTCCTTTTTCCACAGATGTTGTACTAGTTTACACTCCCACCAACAGTGTAGAAGTGTTCCCTTTTCCCATGCATCCTCTCCAGCATTTGTTGTTTTTTTGATGATGGCCATCCTGACTAGAGTTAGGTGGTATCTCAATGTGGTTTTAATTTGTGCTTTTTTGATGTCTAGTGAGGCTGAACATTTTCTCGTGTAACTCTTGGCTGCTCATTTGTCTTCTTTTGAGAAGTGTCTATTTATATCTTTTGCCCACTTTGTAATGGAGCTCTTTGTTTTTTTCTTTTTGGTACGTTTGAGTTCCTTGTAGACTGTAGATGCTAGGCCTTTGCAGAGTTGGCAAATATCTTTTCCCATTCTGTGGGCTGTCTCCCTGCTCTCTTGGTGGTTTCTTTGGCTTTACAGAAGTTTGTCAGTTTGATGAGGTCCCACTTGTCTATCTTATTTCTTATGGCATGGGCACTTGGGGTTTTGATCAGGAATTGGTTGACAGTTCCAATTTCGTTAAGGGTGACGCCTGCATTTTCTAAGGTTATTTATTTAAATGGTATTTTGTCTGATATTAAAATCACAACTCCTGCTTTCTTTTGTGTTCCATTCACCTGAAATTTGGTTTCCCATTTTCTTACTTTGAGTCAGTGAGTGTCCCTTCTGGTAAGATGCGTCTCTTTGAGACAATATATTGCTGCCTCATGATATTTTATTCATTATGCCATTCTATATCTTTTTCACATTCAGTCTAATTATTGAGATTCGCGAGTTAAATCCCTGTCATGAGGTTCTTATTTTGTGTTATTGTTACTGTTGTTCATTTGTTTATTTGTTTGTTGTCTTCCTTTGGATGTTTGCGTTGATTCATGTGTGTTCTCAACCTTTTTCCTACATTCTTGTGAAGGGCATTGTCTTTCTTTTTTTTTCCTTTCCTCTGTGTTTAACACTTTATTAAATGTTTCTTGTAGAGCTGGTCTTGGAGGCCCAATAAATTCTTGGGGATTGAGTGTCTGGGAAGAATTTTAATTCTCCATCACTGATGAAGCTTAGTTTAGCTGGGTAGGTAGTTCCTGGATGTAATTGTTTATCTTTGAGAACTTTGAAGATTGGTCTCCAAGTTTTCCTAGGCTGAAGTGTTTCTGTAGATATTTCTGATGCCATTCTAATTGGTCTTCCCTGGTAGGTAGTCTGATTTTTCTTCTTGCTACTTTGGGATTTTTTATATCTACTTTGTGTAGGCAAATTATTATGTGTCTAGGAGTTGATCTTCTCATTTGTTGTCTTGCAGGGGTTATCTGAATCTCCTGTGTTTGAATGATTACATCACTGATGAGTTGAGGGAAGTTTTCTTGGATAGTTTTATGGAATGTTGTTCCAGGGTGGTCTTTGTCTTTCTATCTGCCTCAGGGATTTCAGTTAATCTTGGGCTCGGCCTCTTGAAATAATTGCTCATCCCTGGAGGTTTTGTTCTGTCTTTTTAAGCTTCTGCTCTATGTTTTTAACAATTTGGTTTAGTTCCATATTTTGGTCCTCAAGCTCTGAGAGTCTTTCTTTTGCTTGGTTAATTCTGCTTTCCATGCTTATCATTTTGTTTTTTATTTCTTTCACTGTATTATTTATTGCTGTTATCTCAGTTATCAACTCCTTCATTCTTTCTTCTTTTCTCTCATCTTTTCTATTTATTCTCTCTATTAATATCTTGATATCTTGCTTTGTGGTTTGAGACCAGTCATTCTGCGGGCTTTTCATTGTTTGAGTTCTGAATTCTGTTTTCTCAGTAGTTGACTTCCTGGGGTCTGTGTGAAACCATATTCTTCCTTTGGTTTTTCTTCATTTGTGTAGATTTTCCTCCTCCTCCTCCTTTTTTTTTTTCCCTCTTCTTTAATTTTGTTTTACAGGGATGGGGGCATTGCTTTTACTTCTGTTTGCTCAATCTCCTATTCTTTATATAGATCCTCTAGCTTTATTCAATTCTGAAGCTGGGCTGTGGGTGGGGAACTGTACTTTTTGCAGTCTTGAGATTTAATTGAGGGGGGAGATGTGATTCAGGAATTATCTGCAAATCCCGGTATCTGCTGACAGGTGTGTGGGGCCCCTGTAACCTACTTCCCACTATCTTACAATACATCCATGCAGTGGGCATATAGGTTTCCCCCCTAAAAGTAAAATGAGGTTAAAAAAATGAAAAGAATGGAAAAAGGAAGGAGGATGATGAGAAGAATGTGGAGAGAGAGAAGAAGAGGGAAAACAGATAGTTGTACCAACTAACAAATAAAGGGAGACACAAACAAAAACAGAAAAGATAAAAAAATACAGATAATCATAAAACACACATACCAACAAAACCCCCCTGTTGATGTATTCTCCCTCAAAAATACCCATATGCAAACAGGAAGTCTTTAAAAACAGCATTAAAATAGCATGAACAAAGCAAGTATGAAAATGTAATCTAAAACAGAGAAGAAGAAAGAAGAGAAAAAAACTAAAACAACAACAAAAAAATGCAAAACAAACAAACAAAAAACCTTGCTCTGAGGTCATTCCTGTAACTCCATCTTTCTTTCAGTTCTGGTCTCGAGCCCCTCCCCTCTGCTCTCAGGGCAGACCGATAGGGTTGCTATCAGCATGGGTCAGATGCCCCATGGACTACTGTGGGAGGAGGGTGGATCAGATCTTGACTCACCTGGTTTGCTGCCTCTGCTGTCAAGTCTCCCACTCAGATCTATGTGTCTGTGTCTGTTCCAGTGTGGGGGAGGGGCATCTGTCTCTTCAAGTTGGATAAGGAGATAACCTGTAGGTCCCAGGTTGGAGGCTGAGAGGAGCTAGGTGGGGCAATGCACCTAGCAATGCAGGTCTCTGCCTGGTCCTGGGACAGAGAAAATGGTACTGGTTCAGAGTTTCCTCACTGGTGGCAGGGCTTATTTCTAGCTTTCCATGACCTGCTCTCTCCACAGTTCTGGGGCTCATGCCACTCTACTGTCACAAGTGATGGTGTGGGCTAGGCACCAGGTGTTAAGGATCAGTTCCTTTCCGGTGCCTCTTCTCAAGAGATCCCCAAGTCAGCAGACAACCCTGCACACTAGGGGTTCTAATCTCAGGGTGATGGGGAGTTGCAGTCACCTCTGGAAGAGAACTCTGAGTGCATGAACACGAGTCTCCCCTCAGACAGACTTTCACTCACCAAGCAGTACACACCCACTCACACAGAGAGTCTTTATGGATACTCATTTTTTCAGAGACTCTCACAGTCTTCCCAATTGCATTCTATCTTGCCAGAAATTGAAAATAATGTTTCTATTATTCTGAGTCATTTGAAATATAATCACGGACATTGAATATTTGGAGTTAAAAGAACTCAGACATCTATGTCTGATTTGCAGAGACACCTATGTTCAAAGCAATTTTAAGATTATTATCTCCATTTTGCACCTGAATTAACTGAAGCTTAGAGAAACTAACAAATACATCTGCCAACATAAACCTAGTTATTTGAGAAAGGGTGAGCTGAGTTTAATTTTCTCTTTTCTGTTGCTATAAGAAAAAAATTAATTTGCCTTATAATGAACCAGGGACTAGTACATTTCTCATAGCCTTAAGCCTCTAGTATTATTATTTTTATTTACAGATTAAAAGTTCTTGAAGTTCAGACATATGAAACAAAAAATCATAATCACATAATTATTAAATTACTGGCTGGGTGTGGTGGCACA
The DNA here is from genome assembly GCF_000164805.1 of Carlito syrichta. Taxonomy (NCBI): domain Eukaryota; kingdom Metazoa; phylum Chordata; class Mammalia; order Primates; family Tarsiidae; genus Carlito; species Carlito syrichta. Next base: position 534,588 of record NW_007256304.1, read on the forward strand.
TGCCTGTAATCCCAGCACTTTGGGAGGTGGGGTGGGGGAGAATTGTCTGAACCTGGGAGTTTGAGACCAGCCTGGACAGCTAGGTGAGACTTTGTCTCTACAATAAATAAAAAAAATTAGTCAGGCATGGTGATGCACACCTGTAGTTCCAACTGCTCAGAAGGCTGAGGCAGAATTGCCTAAGCCCAGCAGATGGAGGCTACGGTGGCCATGAGCATGCCACTGCATTCCAGCCTGGGCAACAGAGTGAGAATTCAGCTCTATATAAATAAATAAATAAATAAATTACAGTTGCCCCTCAACTTACAATGAGGTTATTTTAGTGAAGCTTCCACTCTAAATAAATAAGTAAACAAACAAATAAATTACAGTTGCCTCTCAACTTACAAAGGAATTATTTTCTAACAAATCTATCATAAGTTAAAAATACTATAAGTCAAAATATGTTTAATACACCTAACCTGCAGAAATTATAACTTAGTCTCCCTTAAACATGCTCAGAACACTTACATTAGCCTACAGTGGGGCAAAATCATCTAACAAAAAGCCTAGTTTACAATAAACCATTGAATATCTCATATAATTCATTAAATACTTTACTAAAAGTGAAAAACAGAAGCTTTTATGAGAACCTGAAGAACAGATTTCACTAAATGTGATTTGCTTCTTGCTCCATTGTATAGTCAAAAAATTGTTAAATAGAACCATCATAAGTCAAGCAGCATTTGTATAAAGCTTAGATTTGGACTCAGATTTGACACCAATGTAACACTTCTCTTATTCTAGCCAACACACTTTTTTTGTTCCAATGCATATTATGTTGGTCAAACTAAAGGCCATCTCAGTAAAGTTCTAATACAATACTAAGTAATAGAAATATGATGCAAGTCACCAGTATTAGCTAATTTGTAATCTTAAATTTTCTAGAAACCATAGTAAAAAAGTAAATAGAAACAGTAGTGTTTACTTTTTAAAATGTATTTTATTTAAACAAACTTTCATAATATTATTCACATGTAAATATATATAAATCTATTAATATATAAATCTATTAATTAATCTATTACAGTCTTTTTTATTTTACTTTTTTGTTGTTGTTGTCTTGTAATCTTCGAAATCAGGTGTGTATTTACACTTAAGGAAAATTTCAATGCAGACTAGCCACATTTCAAGCATTGCAATAGTCACCTGTGACTAGTGGCTCCTGTTTTGGAGAGAGAAGTTCTAACGCATTCTGGAAGTTTTACTTCAATATGTAACTATGAGTTTTCTTTTTATTATTCTATAGAGTTATAGAGTTATTACTCTCTCTATATATATGAACCAGAGACTATATATATTTGATAAAACTTACTGGTCAGGGATCAGGGTATTAGAATAGACAGGTGCTTTCATGGCCTCATTATGTAGTTCTGTAAAAGTAGCTAGAGCTTAACACTTCACCAGTCTTCACCCATTTCTTATCCTCTTCTCAATAGACAGCTGAAAACAAGATATAATGTCAAATTGATAACCAAAGGTCCAATAAAGATGCTTTGGAAACTGTAGACATTTGATGTAGATGAGATAACCAGAATTTAAGTTTGAGTTTTCAAAAATTAATCAAATGTCTCTCCATGAGAAATTCTAGTTCTAATTTGCCTAAAGTAAGTATTTATACATCATTTTATGGTGAAATGGCCACATTTTATGTTCTTTGATAGTTCACATACATATTTGTATTTTATATCTATCCTCTGCTTTGAATCTTATTTTTATACTTTTCTTCTTGACTTGCTCCCATATGTCTACAGTCTCCTGTTTAACTGTGATCATGTTATTTTTATACTTTGTTTATTACATAAGCAATTACTTGTATCCTCATATTCACATAACTTTGCCAATGGAAAATATTTGCATAGATCAATTTCAATAATTTTTGCTCATGGCTGAGGCCTTCTGATCAATGCATATACTGTAAAACAGAATATCTCAGATTTTCCCAAATGAAAATAAACTCCAGTCAGGCTCGGTGGCTCAGCCTGTAATCCTGCACTTTGGGAGGCCGAGGTGAGTGGATTGCCTGAACCCACGGGTTCGAGACCAGCCTGGTCAACTTGGCGAGACCTCATCTCTACAATAAACTAAAAAATTAGCCGGGCGTGGTAGTGTGCGCCTCTAGTTCCAGCTGCTTGGAAGACTGAGGTGGAAGGATCACTGGAGCCCAGCAGGTCGAGGCTGCGGTGGCCAGGAGTGGCCACTGCACTCCAGTCTGAGTGACTGAGTGAGACTCCAATTAAAAAAAAAAAGAAAAGAAATTCCAATTTCTCCTCTAGATTCAGATTTTAAATATTTTGTTTCTCTCTGTACACCATGCTGTTCTCCCTTTATATATTATAGAGATAATAACGTCAAAAGCTGACCTTTTAATATTTCTTTTTCTTTAATAAGGAGCATGTGTGACTACCAGTGTTTGTGGCCACACAAGATTACTGGAGAAAAAGAAAAACAGTATATTCAGCAATGGTGTGGACTCTATGTGAATTAAATCTGTAGATCTACTCTTATGCATAGTGGTATGGTAATATCTGGAAGTTGTGTCCTGAAGATAAAGACGTTGTTCACGAATTGTAACACCCAGAACTTAAACCCTTCTACTCCCTTTTAACACCTGACACCAAGAAGTGCCTAGTGTCCTCAGTCAGCAAATGAAACAAAGCTCTTATCAGTCACTTAATTCCATTTTCTGCCCAATCTGCTGATATACATTAACAAAGCCCTGTCCTTGACCTCACAGTTCTATCCACCAATCAAATATACTTGCTCTATATCCCATGGACTAAAGACAAATCAACTCATGACATTATCTGAACAGTCTTTAATAACCTCGCATCATACATAGAATAAAATCTAAAGCCTTGAGCATGGACTCTAAACGCTAATAGTTTCTGGCTTCTAAGTACCTCCTCTGTTTCCTTCTATTTCTATCTCCACTCTTCTTTTTAACCACACATTGATCTTCTTGCTCAGCAAGCATGCTCAACCCTCCAAGGCTTTGCACTGGCTTTTTCTATCTTGTAATACTTTTCTTCTCAAATACCCTCTGCACAAAAAGCCATTCTTTTTTTTTTTTTAATCACATCTAAAATAGAACTTCTATCTCTTCATGTTTTTCTCGATTTTCTTCAGAGAAAAAATAATTGTCAGATGTACTACATATTGTATATTCATTTGTTTATATTTTTATCTAATATTTTCAAAAGCTCACTAAAAATGAAGACAACATGCACAGCAGTTGCTTGAACACACGTAATTCTTAATAATATGTGCCTGTTTTTCAATGGTGAAGACAAAAACTACTATCACGTTTTGAATGCTTACTATTTATGAAAAACTTATTTCATCTCATATATTGAATTTTTAAATAGCATATCTTTCAATAACCCTATGAGGCAGATATTATAATCTCTATTTCCAGATGAGAAAATTGAGCCCAGATCCAAACTTTCTGTCTTCTCTGTTTCACTGTAATATAATGCCCCATGAAAATATTTTAGCCTCATTCATAGTCATAAAGATCCAGAAGAACTCTCAAAAATATAGCTCATTGGTGGAGATTTCAGGCACCATGATAGGCATACAACTAACACATTTTGGAACTGTTTTGCCTTTAATTACCCAGCAGATAGCATCATTTAGATGACTACTTACTTAGTCTGACCACCTGTAATAGTGCCTCTCGAGAATATGTTAATTTTTTCTTTGATTGTTCCCTCTTGATTTAAAGAGGATTGTGTTTTGAATTTCTATCCTTTCATCCCTGCCTCTCAATGTTTATTCTAAAATGAGTATACCTTTTTCTTATTGTAATTACCATTCCCACCTCATGGTTTCAAATGACTTCAATCTTTCAAACCTATACCTGCATTAATCCTTCCTTCTGGATAAGCCCTGTCAAAGTATGTACCTGGCTCACCTATCATATCATTTTTTCTCCTCACTCTAGAAAGAGCCCCTTGACAGCAGGCCTCATCTCTAAGTATATTTAGAAAATGGCTGCAATGTCAAATATTTATTCCTTTTAAAAAATTTAATATGTTCTCCTGGGGCCTGATTACAGAATATTTTAATGCTTACAAATTTCTTCAGTGACACAGTGCTAGTTTGTTTCCTAGGAAACAAATGCACTTATATTGCACTGCACACATCCTTAATAACTAAATTCTATAATCTCTTTGTGAATGGACAACTTCTAGAGATTGTCTGTTTGTATAGGAGTTACCAGCTACAATATCACTGCAGGTAAATTTCCAAATATGTTATCAGTGAAACACTATTTTGATTTACCCTAAAATGTAAGAGAGAGGTTTTATGGGGTAATTCAGATGAAAATGTGTATTCTTTTATGGTTGAGTTACACACATAAATATGAAGTGAATTTGAGATATGTATGTACTTGCCTCTGTTGTCATTCCTAGTCTCATTCTCTTATTTGCAGGAAATATATAGGATAGTTATTTCCCCATTCAAGAAAGTGGCCTGGTTTTGATATCTTTCTTTCTTAACCAAATATTAACTGAAATCTAATAGAAGTCCACAGAAGGGGCAATGCATTTTTAAAGTGACATTTTCGCATTCAAGCCATTTATATTCTTCTATGTGAATATAATTTTTATCTAAATGATTTCAGAGGAAAATGGATTCATTTGACTACAGCGCTTCTAAGACCAGTGGGAAGCTCATCATCTTAATATTGAATCTGTAAATCCTTTCCACTAGGGATGATTAACAGCTTTGTCAAGTGTTTATTTTACTTTAAGAAGAATATGTAATTTCCTAGTGTAATGCAGACAGATTTCAGTCGATTTCTCTCTTCACATGTCACATTCATACCATGGGCTCACATGATCTAGCTTGCCTCTATTAGACATCTATTTTGCATGGTAAGGTGATCACCTAACAAGTTTTTATAGTTTAATGAGCATACTCAGTCTGTCCTATGATTCATTTATACTTTATTAAAAAAAAAAGTTCTCAGCAGTTGTGATAAGAAGCAATAACAGTGAATTATTTCCAGATGGAACTTTTGCTATACTACACGTGTGGTCTGAGCTACCCTTGGAATCAAAACTTCTATTAGTACAGTGATGGCTTAGTCATACTATGATTTTTGTTTAAAGTCTTGGTGAATCCTACTTGGGACAGCTTTAGCTATTCGGTACATGAAATTAGGTAGCTGAGCAAGGTCATTTACAAATTCAGTTTACATACATATTTCCATATCAACCAGTAAACAAATGTAAAAATGGGATCTGATTTATTGTACATAGGTTCATTACCAAAATGTGATTTAGATTACTTTCTTGGTGTATCAAATAATTTGTAGATCCCAAACCAGATAGAGTCAGCAATAAGAAGTCATTGGAGAACCTCTAATCTCCTAACTTTCTATCGTCTTAAGAAATAATGAAACCAGCCACATCTTTTGCCTTTTAAAAAATTAAGACAACAATCTAGACATTAACTGTTTTTAGTCATAATATATTCATTTTTTTGGTTTTTTAATAATTTTTAAAGTAAAACCTTGATGAAGTGAATCTCAACTAATAGGAATCCTCAAATAATATTTCTAAAGACAAGTTTTTTAATACTTTTTAAAAGGAAGAAGCTAATGATCAGGGAAAACAAGGTGATTTAGAAGTTTATTAATAAAGCAGCTTCTCAAGTGTGTTCTGAAGTCACAACTTTTGCAGTCTTATATTTTTCATCTAGCTTTATAAAATTATAATTTATGTTCAAGTTGATGACCCTGAGGTACAGTAAAAAGCAATGAATTACAGAAAAATGGATTGAACTGAGTTCAGTATATAAAGATAGAAAATAGACCAGCATATTTTAGATTTTTATAATTAAAATGTTATATCTTCATCTCAATTTTATCAGAAATTCAGTTAATCAGAACACACCCCAGAAGCTAAGAATAATGTTTGCTAAGATTTGACTTCATGTTTTAAGGCTCAGATTGCAGAAGACAATAATTATATATTTAAATTAAATTGTACTGTAAGTAAAAATGGCAGAAGATAGAAGCCAAAAACATAGGCAGGGAGCTTATTTTGTTCACATCAAATATTCATACTAGAAAAGATAAACTTGCAAAGGTTTATGCATATGACTGCACATCACCTGGTTTCAAAATGTACAAGATTACCCCAGTATTTGGAAGTAGTGAACATTTACTGAATCATAATTTTCAAAGTGTCATTTAATTATTACAAATCATGTTGAATTCTCTTCCTTTATAAATAAAAGATATGACCACAGTGTCTTAATCATGTAAGAACCATAAATCTATTCCACTTTTGAAAGAGTATTTGCAAAGAGTCCTACATGTTATTTCTTTTTAATGTCTTGGTCAAAGTCTAAAATAAAAATTGCAAATTAGAAAATCCTTTGAGAATAGAGTTCAACCAGGGAACTGTTTCAAGGTAAGTTTTATATTAGTTTCACTCATTTTAATGAGCCATTGTTAGAAACCAAGCCAGCAAATGCTCTAGATTGAAGACTTACACACAAGCTATCTTTTAAAGAAACCCTCATAAATCAGAACCTTTAAGTATCTGCTTATATTATCAGGTTGACACAACAAAAGCTTAGACTGGTTGCTAAATGAGGTAGCTTTTATTAAGAAAGAAAATGAGACTTCATATTTGAATATCAACTTAAATATGAGGTTAGAAATAGTCTAGAGACACCCCAATCAACAATGCATTTCTATTCATATTAAAATTTGACACTGTTCTTCAACTTATACTATAAAAATAGGGTCGAAGAAAGTTTATTTTAAAAATATATACACAAAGTGACGCAAAAGCACACAGGGCAATGGCAAAAAAATCACATTAATCTGTAAGAATTAGATGAGTCATTTTAATTCTTAGGAGGCTTGACAGTAAAAAAAAAAAAATCTTGGATTCAAGGGACTCATTTTTTCTCAGTGCTTGCTAACCTTGGGCTGTCTGCTTATAACTACAAATTGTCCTTAGCTTGAAAAGAGTCTTTTAATATTTAAAATTATTGGTCTATGGTATCCATGTAATTTTTCCAGCCATAGGGCTTCATTTCCTTTGATGTGTATCAAGGTTCCAAGTGATGATATTACTACTCCTGCTGCCTTTTAGCCCTGAGAAAAATTTCTGTCTCTTTAAAATTGGTACCAGTGACTGGTCTTCAGCTTTGAGAGGGAATTTTATCCATTTGTAAGTGAGGCTCAGACAGCTACAATACTCTCCTCAGTGAGAGATTCCACATTTATATTTGGTATTGTTTATTTTTATTTTTACTTTTGATTACGAGTCTCACTCTGTCACTTAGGCTAGAGTACGATGGCACAGCCACGGCTCACCAGTGCCTCAACATTTTGGGCTCAGCAATTCTTGCACTTTAGCCTCCGGAGTAACTGGGACTACAGGCACTAGCCACCATGCATGCACTTTGATTCCCAGGTTGGTCTCAAACTCCTGGACTCAAGTGATCCTACAACCTACGCCTCCCAAAATGCTGTGATTATAGGTGTAAGCCACCATGTCAGGCCAAATTTGATGACTATTTCATCAACTTAATTTTTTTCTCCAGAATTCAAGGTACTGCAGTAATAAGTGCCTATGTAAATAAAATTATATTAAGTTCAGAAGGGATTTGAACCGTTTTAAGATCTATATGATTATATAGTTCATATATATGCCTACGTGACGAAGTGGCAGAAAACACTTTCAAAGGATGGGAATTCTTTATTCTCTATTAGTCAAATATTTTCCCTCTAGGAATAAACAAAACAAAACCCCAAACCCTCAAGCTTAACCAGAAAAAAAGAATAATATGTGCAAAAGTGTAAGAATTTGATAATGTCACCATGAGTACCATTTTCAAATAAGTTTTAAGTGCAATAATAAAAATCAATTAGATTTTAATAGATTCTTTTGTCTCTAAAAATAAAGGCTGCAAAAGATTTTGATATGTAAGATTATAGCAGCTATTCTGTTATCTTTATTTTGTTCAAAATATAAAATATTTTAATGTTTTCCTTCTATGAAATTTTATTAAAATGAAAAAATTTATTTTTTACTCAACAGATAGCTGAGATAATCTTCCTAAATCATCTGACTAATCATGGGAAGTTGTTAAAGGTGTAACAATAACACTTATTTTATAAAGCACTTTTATGAAGACACTTTTTAATGCACTTGACATCTATCATTATTTTTTAAAATGAAATATACTAAACATTTAAAATTAAAAAATAAACACCCTATAAGCTTAAAATGATTTTGAATAGTTTATATAAAATATTAAAAACATTTATCAATAGATTCTCGAAGTTAGAACCATAAAGTAAACACACCTTTATTCTGCATTATTACCAGGTGAACTTTGACAACTTTAGTGATACTATGTCCCAAGAATGGAGAATCAGGAGTAATTACTTTCATCAAATACAAAGAAACAAAGCCTTCAATCTTATAATCCAAATAAAACCCTGAAGAACTAGAAGATGTCTTGAAGTCAATCCTTTGGCTGACGAGAAATCAATGAATGGATAAGATTGCTGTGATAACTCTGATGTGACTTCATTTTGAGTTAGAAAAGACCTGCAACATTTTGCACCATCTAATGAGATGATTGCTAACAGGGTGAGCACTCAAGATTTATAATAATTAGTGTCTGGGGGGACAAAATGAAGAAGCCATTCTGTATATCAAGTCAAGTATGACATAATTTGACAAACATCAACTTTTCTATAGTATTATTTTTCTAATAATGGAGATGCAGGATAAAAAAAGTCATTGTAAATAAAAAATACACATAAAATAGTTTTTCTTTGCTACCTGTTATATTTTCACAAATAGGAATAATGAAAAATATTAACCTTGTGCATGAAATAAAAACAGGTCCTGTAATCAAAAAACTTTTTTTATGTCCTTTTAGTTATTCACAATCTTTTGATATCAACCTCATCATCAAACTTAGTCTATAAATTGGCAATAAATTTTCACTTTGTCAGTCACTCTTTTAATAAAATAAATCTTAAAAAATTATTTATATTTCATTTGAAATGTTACTATCTGTGGTGTACTAGTAAATATTTACCAACTGATTTTTATAAGGAAAAGATAAGCCTTGATGTATAGCATGGCAATTTTTATGGTGTAAATACTTCTGCTATAGCTTATTTCAAATCACCAATGGTTTAATAGATATCCTGCAAAATTCCTGAAAATGTAGCAAATGTAAACTCAAGCCACTATAAGTTAGGTCTATATCCCATTAGACTGTATATTTAAATAAAATTAACATTTAAAATTTGTGCTTAAAAATATATGTTATTATAAATGTAAATTCTCTCTGATTTTATCCTTCTGTAAAATTCATATTTGCATGTCTGGTAGCACTGAATTCTATCTGTGTTTTTTATTTAATTTTGATCCAACTCTCCCCAACACAACTGATTAAATATGTCTTCTTAATAGTGAGGTCAAATTCCATTTGTAATTATCTGGCAGATAATTCCAAAGCTAAATTGCACTAGAATATGCCATTGTTTTGATTTGCTTCTTTCTTTGACTCACAATCTTTTTTCTTTATTTATCAGAGCATGTATTACCCAAATAATGTCACTATTGAAATCCTTGCCTTAGTTTCTGCTTTCTAGAAAATCTAATCTACAGACATCTGGTTATAAAAACACATGCAACTTGCAAATATTATGATTAGAATATAAACATTAAATGTAAAAAATAAATTATTAACAATATTCCAAATTCCAAAACACCGTGTGGTAAACTTAAAAATAAAAAAGATTATAGATAGGCAAGATAGCGACAGAACCAGAGAGAGAGTAAAAATCTTTGAAAGGGTGAGTGTCCTTAACGACAGTCTGGCACAGCGCCTGTAATTTGGGCTACTTGGAAGGCTGAGGAGGCGAAAGTATCGCGGGAGCCAGCAGGTTGAGGCTGCAGTAGCCGGTAGCAGCCACTGCACTCCAGTCTGGGCGACAGAGTGAGACTCCAACTCAAAAAAAAAAAAAAAAAGACAGTCTGTGTGAGTGGGTGAGTGCTGTTGGGTGAGTAAAAGACCATCTGGGGGGATATTTTGGATCTAGCACCCAGGGCTCCCCTCCAGAAGTGGTTGCAATCCACCACTGCCCTGAGATTGGAACCCCCAGCATGCATGATTGTCAGCCATTCTCGGGAGTTTCTTGGGAGAAGGCAGCAGATGTCCGAGGCGGGGAGATCGCTGGAGCCCAGGAGTTCAAGACCAGCCCGGGCGTGTGAATCTACATGCGTGCATGTGAATATATGTATCATCATCATCCCACGGTTGCTCCCCAGCACCTGGCACCTGACCCACACCACCATCCACAGCAGTGGGCCGAGCACTGGCAGAGGGAACTGTGGAGAGGACATGGCAAGGAAATCTGGAGCTGAGCCCCACCACTACCAAGGAGACACTAAGCACTGCCCTTTTCTCTGTCCTGGGACTTGACAGAGACCTATGTTGGCCCCCCAGCTTTGTTCAGTCTCCAACCTAGGACCCAGAGGCAAACTCTTCACCTCTCTGGGATCAACCATTGATGATCCAGAGAAGAAACTTGGAGGGATACCTCACCTCCATGCTAGACCAGGCATGGACACATTTGATCTGAGTGGGGGACGTGGAGGCAGAAGAAGCAGTGGATGGATTGCATAAGTCTGGATCTGATTCACCTTCCCCCCACAGCAGTCCATGGGGCATCTGATCCATGCTAAGAGCTACTGGATCAGCCTGCCCCCAGAGTGGAAGGGAGGGCCTGGAGACTGGAGCCTAGTCCCTGCAGCAATGGCAGCCAGAAGCCACTGTGTGGCTTGGGAAAGGAATCTGAAGTTCCAAAAATGGCCATAGAGGGATTTATTTTGCTCTCGCTGTTTCTGCTTTAGTATTTCTTTTTTTTGGGGGGAGGGCTGGTCCTTTTTAGTTTTTTTATTTGTGTACGGGTATTTTTGAGGGTGAGTGCATCATCAAGTTTATTTGTATGTTTGTTTGCTTGTATATTTTTGTTTTTTGCTTGTTTGTTTGTGTGTTACTTGGTGTGCTTGTCTGTTTTCCTTCTTCACCTCTCTCTTCATCTTCCTTTTGTCTCCCTTCTTCCTTTTTCCATTTTTTTCTTATCTCATTTTCCTTTCAGTAGGCATACATACACCCCTACTACATGGGCAGATTGTAAGGTGGTGGGAAGTGGGGTCCAAGGGGTCCATATACCTGTCAGCAGATACTGTGATCTGCAGATAACTTCTGAGCCACCATTCCCCCATCATACTTTAATCAAATCTCAAAACTGTAAAAAGCACAGTCCCCATACCCAACCCAGCTTCAAAATTGAACAAATCCAGAGGATCTACATGAGGAAGAATGGGGAGCAAACAAGTGGAAGATACTCCTCTTTTAACTGAGCAATGGAATTGAAGAAGGGGGGAAAAAAGGGAGGAAAATCATCACAAATGAAGAAGAACCAAGGAAGAATGCAGGCCCCATATAGACTCCTTGAGAAGACCACATCTGAGAATACAGAATTCAGAACTCAAATAATGAAGAGCCCCCAGAACAACTGGTCCCAAACTAAAAATCCAGATATCAAGATATTAATATGATATCAAGAGAAGGAATATAAATGAGAGAGACAATAGGAAAGAATGAAGGAGCTGGTAACTGAGATAGCGGCAATAAAACATACAGTAAACAAAATTAATAACAGACTGACAAGCATGGAAAGCAGAATTAACCAAGCAGAAAAAAGAATCTGAGAGCTTGAGGACAAAGATATGAAACTAACCCAAACTATTAAAAACATAAAAAGAAGCTTAAAAAGACAGAACAAAGCCTCAAGAGATGTGTGATTATATCAAGAGGTTGAACCTATGATTAATTGGCATTCCTGAGGAAGATAGAGAAACAGAGACCACCCTGGAACACACATTTCATTAAAGTATCCAAGAAAGCCACCCTCATCTCATCAGAGACCTGACCATTCAAACACAAGAAATTCAGAGAACCCCTGAAAGACATCAAATGAATTACTAGATACATTGTAATTCACTTACACAAAATAGCTTTAAAAGAAAAAACAAGAGAGAAATGAGCAAGAGAGAAAGGTCAGGATACTTATTAGGGAAGACCAATTAGGATAGCAGCAGACATCTACAGAAAAATTACAGGCTAGAACAGTCTGGAGTCCAATCTTCAAAGTTCTCAAAGATAAACAATTCCAACCAAAAGTACCCAGCTAAGCTAAGCTTCATCAGTGATGGAGAATCAATCCCTAAAAGTTTACACTGCCTCTAGATCAGCTCTACAAGAAATGCTTAAGAAAGAATTAAACACAGAAGAAAGAAAACAAAAAACAAATAGTCAAAAAAAAAAAAAAAAAAAAAAACAAAGCCACATACTCTTCCCAAGATGCAGGAAAAAGATTGAAAACACACACATATATCAACTCAAAAATCAAAAGAAAACCAACAACAAACCCTTTAACAACCTGATGACAGGGATCAACTTTCACATCTTAATAATTAGCCTGAACGTGAATGGACTAAGTGCACCACTAAAAAAACTTAGAATGGCAAACTGGACTTAAAAAAACACGATACGACAATATCCAGGAGACTCATCTCACCAGAATAGACACTCACAGACTCAAAGTAAGAGGATGGAAAATAAATTTTCAGGAGAATGAAGCACAAAAGAAAGCAGGAGTTGTAATCTTAATATGAGACAAAACATCCTTTAAGCCATCAAAAATTTAAAAAGATACAGAAGGTCACTACATAATGATAAAAGGCTCAGTGCATCAACAAGAAATATTCATCCTAAACATATATGCAAGTAAAATAGGAGTACCAACACTTATAAAGCAGTTTATAGGTAAACTTAAAAAAGATGTTGACTCTAACACTATTATTACTAAGGACTTAAATATACCACTAACAACCCTAGATAAATCATCAAAGCAATCAACAAGGAGATCCAGAACCTCAACTTGATACTTGACCAAATGAACTTAATAGATACCCACAGAACACTCCTTCCAACAACCATGGAATACACATTCTACTCATCACCACATGAAAGGTATTCCAATATTATCCACATCCTCAGTCATAAATCAAGCATACACAAATAAAAAGCATGAAAGCATAAAAAGCATTAAAAAGTATGTCATAAGATTGAAATACTGTTGTGCACCTTCTCAGGCCACAGTGAAATAAAAATAAAAAGCAACACCAACAAAGATACCCCCAAACCCACAAACACATGAACATTAAACAGCATGATGCTGAAGAACTTCTGGGTCAACATGGAAATCAAAGCAGAAATTAAAAGACTTCTGGAAACAAAAGAAAACAAAGACACATCTTACTAAAACTTCAGGGATCCTTTGAAAGCAGTACTGAGAGGGAAATTCACTTCTTTACAAACACACATTAAAAAAACAGAAAGATCACAAGTTAACAACCTAACAAATCACCTAAGGGAGCTGGAAATACAAGATCACCAAAATCCTAACTTCAGCAGAAGAATTCAGATCACCAAAATAAAAGCCTAAAACAGGACATAGAAGACAAAAATATCATAGAAAAAAATCAATGAAACTAAAAACTGGTTCTTTGAAAGGACAAACAAGATTGACGGACCCCTAGCCAAACTGATCAAGAAAAATGGAGAAAATATCCAAATAAACACCATCAGTAATGCAAAAGATCAAATCACAACAGACTATGAAGAATTACAAAAAAGTTATCAGAGATTACTATGCATACCTGTATGGAAACAAACTCAAAAGCCTAAATAAAATGGAGGGTTTTCTGGTTTAAACACAAAGAAATTGAGGCATTAAATAGACCAATAACAACTCAGGATATCTACTCCATTATAAGAAAACTACCCACAAAAAAAGTCCTGGACTAGATGGTTTTACAGTGAAGTTTTACAAAGCATCAAAGAAGGAACTGATCCAATCTTATTGAAAGTATTCCAATGAATCAAGAAAGACAGAACTTTCCCCAAATCATTTTGTGAAGTTAGCATCACACTGATACTCAAACTGGGTTAAGATCCAACAAAGAAACAGAGCTATAGGCAAATATCCCTGATGAACATAGATGCAAAAATACCAGACAAAATTCTAGCAAATTAGATCCACAACGCATCTCAACAATCATCCACCATGATCAAGTAGGGTTCATTCAAAGAATGCAGGGCTGTTTCAACATCTGCAGGATCATAAATGTAATTAAATACATCAACAGATGTAAAAATAGAATCACATAATTATATCATTAGATACTAAAAAAACTTTTGATAAAATCCTGCATCTCTGTTTGATTAAAACCCTTGAACACCTAGGCATAGAGGGAACATACCTCAAAATAGTTAGAACTAACTATGATAAACCCACAGACAACATATTGCTAAATAGACAAAAATTGGAAGGATTTCCACTGAAAACTGGCACAAGACAAGGCTGCCCACTTTCATCCCTCCTGTTCCTCCTGTTCAACATAGTTTGGAAGTCCTAGCTGGAGCAATCAAACAAGATAAGGAAATTAGGGGCATCCAAATAGGAAGAAAAGAAGTCTCATTGTCCCTCTTTGCTGACAATATGCTGCTATACCTCAAAAATCCAAGATAATCTGTCGACAACTTTTTTGCACTGATAAAGGACTTTGGCAGAGTCTCAGGATACAAAATCAACGTGCAAAAGACAGTCACATTCTTAGACAGCAACAGCGAACAGACAGAAAAACAAATAGAAACCACAATCTCATTCACAATAGCAACAACAACAACAACAACAAGAAATACCTCAGCATCTTCCTAACCAGAGAAATGAAAGACCTTTACGATGAAAGTTACAAAACACTGCTCAAAGAAATCAAAGATGACACAAACAAATGAAAAATATACGATGTTCATGGATTGGAAGAATCGACATTGTTAAGATGTCCATCCTACCCAAGGCAATCTACAGATTTAATACAATACTCATTAATTTATCAACATCATTCTTCTCCGACCTGGAAATGACAATACAGAAATTCATATGGAAACAAAAACAACCATAAATAACCAAAACAATCCTCAACAAAAGAAACTAAGCACGAGGAATCACACTTCCAGACTTTAAACTTTATTATAAGGCTACAATAATCAAAACAACCTGGTATAGGTACAAGAACTGGCATATGGATGAATAGAACAGAATAGAGATTCCAGAAGCAAAAACCTCAATTTCTCAACCAACTCATCTTCAACAAAGCCACCACTAACAACCATTGGGAAGAGGAGAACTTATTCAGTAAATATTGCTGGGAAAACTGGCTGACCATATGCAGAAGAGTAAAGTAAGATCTCTACCTATTACTATTCACAAAAATCAACTCTAAATGGATCAAATACCTAAATGTAAAACCTCAAACTATAAGAACCTTAGAAAATGCAGGTGATACCCCTGTGGAAATTGGAACTGGCAACCAATTTCTGATCAAAATCCCAAATTCCCATGCCATAAGAGATAAGACAGACAAGTGGGACCTCATCAAATTGAAAAACTTCTGCAAAGCAAAATAAATCATCAAGAGAGCAAGAAGACAGCCCACAGAATGGGGAAAAAATATTTTCCAATTCTATATCTGACAAAGGTCTAATATCCAGGATCTACAAGGAACCTAACCATGCTGAAAAGATAAAAAAATAAACAGCTCTATTTTAAAAATGGCAAAAGATAGAAATAGACACTTCTCAAAAGAAGACATATGAGTAGCCAGCAGATACATGAAAAATGCTCAGCCTTATAAATCATCAAAGAAATGCAAATTAAAACCACACTGAGATACCACTTAACTCCAGTCAGGATGGCCATTATCAATAACAAAAAACAATAGATACTGGAGAGGATGCAGGGAAAAGGGAACTCTTCTACACTGTTGATAGGAGTGTAAATTAGTTCACCCTCTGTGGAAAGCAATGTAATGATTCATAAAAGACCTTAAAAGTGACCTTCCATACAATCCAGCAATCTCCCTTCTGGGAATATGTCTGGAGGAACTGAAATCATTCAATGAAAATGCTGTTTATTGCAGCATTATCCACAATAGCAAAAACATGGAACCAACTGTGCTGCAACGTAGACGGTATTGAAAAAATGTGGTACATATACATGATGGAATATTATGCAGTCATACAGAAGGACAAAATTATGAACTTTGCAGCAACTTGGATGGACTTACACTATAATTTTCAGTTATCTAACACAGAAACAAATAATGTTCTCACTCATAAGTGGACCCTGAACAATTATCATGATACTGTAAGAAAGGGATTTGCAGTAGTGGGAAACTGCCAGGAAAGTGAGGGCAAACTTCCTTAATAAGGGTACTTGACCTCAACCCAGGTGAAGTGGGAACCAAAGTGAGGCCCAAACTTTACCTGTACATTGACCATTTGCATACCTAATCCTGAATTATACCCCACATCTTTAAAATAAATTTTTTAAAAAAATAAAGATTAAGATAATTAATATGAGGGTAAATGAAAGTTTCTGACAAATGTCATTTTTTGTAAGTCATTGTTTTTACTTTAAACGACATCTTTATATTAGCTTTTTTGAAATATAGCTTACATGTCATAAAATCTACCTTTTAAAAAAATATATAGCTGTATGGTGTTTAATATATTTGCAGAGTTGTACAACTATCCATCACCTCTATCTAATTTTAGAATGTTTTTATCAACCCACAAATAAACCCCATACCCATTGGAAGGCATCCCATCCCCTCCTCCCTCCAGTTCTTGGCAACCATTAATCTGCTTATCTCCTTATGGTATTGCCTATTCATGAAGTTTTATATCAGTGCATTCATGCAATATACAGTCTTCTGTGACTGGCTTCTATCAATTAGCATAGTATTTTTACATTTCACCCATTTTATAGGATGTATTAATACTTAATTTCTTTTTATTGTCAAATAATATTTAATGCACAAATATATAAATATTTGTGTTTTATTTATCAATTGATGAATATTTGTGGGGGTTTTTAAACCTTTTTTATCTATGATACATAATTAACATTTGTGTGTAATATTTTTCAGAGACATTTGGTTTCATTTGTCTTGGGTAAGTACCTAGAAGTATAATTGCTGTACTATATTTTTCAGTGTTCACATTGTTGTTATGGAGAATCATATTTTTGGAGTTTCTTATGTTACCTTTCAAGAAGTGCTTTAATAAACATTTTGTTTTATTTTATTTTATTTATTTATTTATTTATTTTTTGAGTTGGAGTCTCACTCTGTCGCCCAGACTGGAGTGCAGTGGCTGCTCCCGGCCACCGCAGCCTCGACCTGCTGGGCTCCGGCGATCCTTCCGCCTCAGCCTTCCAAGTAGCCAGAATTACAGGCATGCGCTACCATGCCCGGCTGATTTTTTGATTTATTGTAAAGATGAGGTCTTGCTGCCCAGGTGGGTCTCGAACCTGCGGGCTCAGGCAATTCACTCACCTCAGTCTCCCAAAGGCGCAGAATTACAGGCTGAGCCACCGAGCCCGGTTTAAACATTTTATTTTAAAAAGCAGAAAGAAGATAAATTCAGACTATAGTAAGAATGGTTATTCTAAATCGAGTTCTTCAAACTTTAGGTTTATTTTATTTTTAACAGTTTTAGAAAATTTTTGGCAATTATCTCTTCAAATATTGCTTCTCTCATTCTCTTTTTCTTCTTTTGGTACTCCAGTTACACTTAATTTAGGCCATTTACCTATGGCCATGTCTATTATGCTATTTTTTGTTGTTGTTTACTTTGTTTCACTTCTGCTACTGTGCTTCAGTTTTTATATATTTTTTATTTTCTATTGACATATCTTAAAGTCAATCCCAAAGTCTATTTAATTTCTAAAATAAAATTTTATATGAATACTCCACTTTTATCTATTTCCTGTTATATTTAGTGTATGCATAGGAATTTTAAAACCCTGTATTTTAAGTTCAATATTAAGATGATCTGATTCTTTTTCTATTTTTTATTTATCACATTTACCTGTCACTTCATTGTATGCCAAACATTACTTAGTAAAAAACTACAGTGACCTTAAGTTAGTTATTTCACGCGTCCTTCTTGCATACACCTTCATATCTCTGTGCCAATACAACTATCAGAAAATGTCCTATAAGTAAACTTGACTCTTGAGTTTGGTTCTTTTTACATTTTAGCATGTTATGCCATCACATGTGGTCATTGGTGTCCACTGTTTTTTGAGAGTCTCTAGTCAAAATACAGCAGCAAATCCGTCAAGGTGAAAAACTGCCAGAGACCTCAGCTAATCTAGAATAGACTCTTCCTTCCCTGGATATTTGTATAGTTTTCTTTGTTTATACATTCTTATGATGTTTTAAAAACATTTGGGGAGGGTGCATTTTGAGCTGCTTTTTTCTTTTTATCTAGGTATCTGAAAGATGACTTGCTGCCCCTCATTACCTTATACCTATGAGCAGATAGCCTCAAAAGGAAAAATTATTAAATTTAAAATATTAGATTGCACCCAAATCCTATGTTTCTCATGAAATTATACTCAAAATGTGAGATCATGGGCATTTTCCTGAATAGGAGGTCTATGAGAAGTATTGGATTAAAATGCTTTGAAAAATTTCAATAAAGCTAGTAACAGAATTTAGAAAGCTATGAATACATATTTTTAGACACATAAAAGAAAATCAAATGTAATTTTTAAAATGTAATTCCATGTAGAGGAAAATAAAATATCAGAAAAAAAGTAGTAAAAATGTTTAAGTCACAAAGCACTTATGGCAGAGCTAGGACCAACTTTATTCATTACAACAATAATTAAAAATATCAATCATATTATTCAAAGCAGGAATATTGAATTGACTACAAAGTTATGTTCAGTAGCATCATTTAATGTATACAAGATTTAAAAGAAATGTGTCAAATAAAATGACAAAAATTTTTAAAAGTAAAAGATTAAGCAAAATTACCTATTGGGTACAATGTTTACAGGTGAGGATGGTGGGTACACTTAAAGCACAGACTTCTTTGCCACTGTACAACGCAACCATGCAACTGAAAACTACCCCATTGTTTTGGATTGTTTTGTATTGAAATTAAAAAAAAAAAAAACTTTGTCAGGAAAATTTAAACAAAAATAAAACAGGGCTCACAATATTATCATAAACATTATTTACAAATGAATGAAACAAGACAAAATAGTTTTATTTTGATGAAATTGCAATACAATATAAAGATAAAATAGAAACAAATCTTGGATCATGACACTGAAGTTCATCTGAAAAAAAGTAAATAATAGATTTTTAAAAACTGTTTAGCAAACTAAAAAACATATAATGCAAAGAAACCCACCATAACAAATATTATATTTTAATACATATTTTATTATAAAGATATTTACAGTATCTTTATAAAAACAAGAACAGACAAACTGGCACAAATAAACAAATAGTTAATGGAATCTAAATAACCTAAATAATGTAGCATATAATGAATGTGGAATTTTAATTAACTATAAAAGAATGGATTTTTCAATGTGTACTACTTGGGACATTTACTGTCTATTTAGTCAATCTAGGACAAAATAAAAATAGATCACAATATAAACCTTCTTAATTCCATGAGATTTAATGAGTCAAATACAATATGAACCCTAAAATAATAAAAATTTAACAATAAAGGTGAATATATAAACATTAAAAATGAGGAATATGAAAGGTAGAAATCGCACTGGAATAAAACATGATTTGAAAATGTAAAGGAACTGGGTATGGTGGCTCATTCCTGTAATCCTAGCACTTTGGGAGGCGAGAGGATTGCCTGAGTCCAGGGGTTTAAGATTAGCCTGGGTAACTTAGTGAGACTTTGTCTCTACAATAAATTTTTTTAAAAAATGGCTGGTCATGGTGGCATGTGGTTCCAGGTACCTGGAAGAGTGAGGCGGAAGGATCACCTGAGGCCAGCAGATCGAGACTGTGGTGGCTTTGAGTGTGCCACTGCACTCCAGCCTGGGGACAGAGTGAGACTTCTATTCAAAAACAAAATTTGAGGGCGTTAAAACTTATAGATACATATACACACTCACATTATATATACATACATAAAACAGCAACAGATAGCATATATATGTATTTACATATTAATATGTAAAACATAAGCAAACATGAGAGTTGAATAGCTCAAGAAATAAATAGCTGCACCATGTATCAGTTATAAGATATATATTCTTAATATGTAAAGAATTATCACAATTTTATAATTTATTTGCTTATTTATTTTGAGTACAGTCTCACTCTGTCACCCAGGCAAGCATCATAATCCCAGTTTACCACAGCCTCGAACTCCTGGGCTTAAGCCATCCTCCTGCCTCAGTTTCCTGAGTAGCTAGGACTACAGATGCCTGCCACCATGCTTGGCTTATCACAATTTTTAAAATAAAATCTGTGTTACAATAGAAAGGGAATAATGCTGTGAGCAAGTAACTCACACGTACAAATAATACAAATAAATGGTCAATAATAGAAATAAAAATATTTCATTTCCCCAGCCTTCAAAGAAATATCAGTTAGAAAAGCTAAATACTATATTTTCACTTTATCAAAATTATTATTATTTTGGGTTTTTTTAAAAATTTTTTTAAATGGTGGGGTACAATTCAGGGTTAGGTATACACATATTCATTGTGCAGGTACCCTTGTTGATGAGGCATGACCCCCCCCCCCCAGGCAGATCTCGACTACTGTCAATCCCACCTCCTCGCCCCCCTTTCTTCCATCAAAATTATTAAAGCACAAAATCTTGAAAACGTAATACCAAACAGTGACAGAAATAAGAGGAAACCAAAAAAAAAAAAAAAAAATCTTCATATATTTTTTTTGGCTGTAAATTAGTAAAACGTTAGTAACAATCTAGGTTATATGAGGAACAAGAAACCATACAGTATTTTAAACAGAAAGTGTTTAATATAAAAAGTTATCATCTATAACAGTAAATTAGTATAGTGATATATTGACAAATAAGAATCAAAATAATGCTAAAGAATATAGAAATCACAAATATATATAATACAATAGCATATAATATGATGTAATATGTTATAAATAATACATAATGAATAGTATAGGTGATATGATTGCTAATCTATATGACATATTATACATATAATATGAGATTGTAATAGTTAATATAATCTAAATAACTACAACCCCTAGTGATGTGATAACACCCCTGTCTTCTAGGGCTGTGATGCTGACCTTATTGGAAAAGGACACAACTGTGGCCCATTGGATAGCAGAGACGTTACTGTGATACTGTGTTGTAGAATTTTCTAGAAGTTGCCACTTTAACATGGGCTAGGAAAAGATACTAAAAGGTCTTCTCACTGGAAACATTCCGCTGCAATATCACCTGAAGGAAACTCTGGAGATGCTTCCCTGGAGGATGCTGCAGTCTACTTACCGCCCTGCACCACTACAGCTGGCTGCTGGCAAAGCCTGCACCACTACAGCTGGATGCTGGTGAAACTGTGAATGCCACAGGAGAATGATGTTCGCAGCATTGTTTTGTATGACTTGTAATTGTGTCTAAAGAGTCAGAATGCTCATAATGGTGGAAATGTAGAGATATTAAGATACAGTTTTCATACTATCGAGGCTTGCCTGGACTCTATTTCTGTTGTGTATCTGATGAAATCTGGGTATCTAATTTCATCCCTATAGCTCATTGAGGTCATTTGAGCTTCTTTCATTCATTCTTGCATTATTTTATGTTTGCTTTTATTATTGTGCCAATTTTCACAACTCTAGGGAATGCTACTCAAATTGACTCCTTGTTGAGGGTTCTCCATGGAATTAAGCAGTGCTCAATTCCATGGCTGTGTATGGTGACTCTGCCAATTCAATGGCTGTGTATGGTGACTCTGCCAATTACAAATATTCTTAATGAAGAAACACACCTTCTTTGAGCATTAACTTTTTCATGGTATCAGTGGACTAGACAAGATTATCTCAAAAACCTTAAAAGTCCATGCCGTTTCTTATTTATATCACCCTCTTTTAATGCTGTCTGTAATGACAAACTTGTGGAGCAGAGTTTGTAATAACTTCCTTAAAAGAACAACCTAAAATAAATGAGGTAGAATGCATATTTTAAATAATAATATCTCAAAATCTAGTCAAATAACCACAGAAAAACTAATGGCTTATTGTTGGCCACAACGCAGGCTTGTTGATGACATCCATTGCAATCATGAGCTCAAAACTACTTAGCGCTCCAGTTGGAACTGTTGGTCTGTTACATGGCAAAAACCACTCCCACAGTTGTACATTACATGTTCAGGTTGTGACACAGACCCACTATCTGGTTCATACCTGTCGAACTATATTGCTTAATTACTTATCCAGAATTTCTTTACATAATCTCTGGCTCATATCGAATGTTTTCAGACACCATAATTATACCATGTTAATTTTTTTTATAATCAATTTTTTTATTATGATGTTGTGGGGTACAGTTAAGGGTTAGGTATACAAATATGTTTCATTCAGGCACCCTATTGATAAGAGGTGCTTCCCCATCCCCAGACAGATATTTGCTACCGTTAATCACATCTCCCTACCCCCCCATAATTTCCCACTACTGTCAGTCATTTTCTTATACTATTACATTGGATGTTCAAGGTCCATTATATGAGTGAGAACATGTGATACTCGGATCTTTGTTTTTGTGAGAGGTCACTCAGTATTATAGACTTTAGTTCCATCCAGGTTGCTGCAAAATTCATGATTTTGGTCTTTTTTATGACTGCGTAGTATTCCATCGTGTATATGTCTCACATTTTTTTAATCCAGTCCTCTTTTGATGGGAAGCATGGTTGCTTCCAGGTTCTTGCTTTTGTGAACAATGCTGCGATAAACATACATGTGCAAGTATCTTTTTTATAGAGTGATTTGAGTTCTTCAGGATATATTCCCAGTAGGGGGATTGAGGGGTCATATGGGAGGTTGGTATTTAGAGCTTTTAGGAATCGTCACACTGCTTTCCACAGAGGTTGCACTAGTTTACACTCCCCCCAACAGTGTAGAAGTGCTCCGTTTTCACCACACCCTCTCCAGCAGCTGTTATTTTTCGTTGTTGATAATTGCCATTCTGACTGGAGTTAGGTGGTATCTCAGTGTGGTTTTGATTTGCATCTCCCTGATGATTAGTGAGTTTGAACATTTTTTTATGTGTCTGTTGGCTGCTCGGATGTCTTCCTTTGTGAAGTGTCTGTTCATATCTTTTGCCCATTTTATAATGGGTTGTTTGTTTTTATTTTAAAAAGTTTGACATTGTGACATTTCACAAGTGCTTCACATGTGGATAAATGACTTATACTGGTGTCTAAGGGTCTTTCCTCTTTCCATTGAAAAGTTGCAGAAAATAGGTATAGATATGTGTGTATGTGTATTATGTATCCTTGAAATTTTATAATGCTTCTTTATAAATTCTGGGCATTTTATGAGTATTCATGTTCTAAGCTGGAGACAGAAAATCTGTTATTTTATTCACTGTCCTTTTATTTTCATCTATAACCTTATATGAGGGATTCCTGCACACTTAGATGCTCAATAAATACAAAATGGTTAATTTTTAAGTTAAAATATTGGCAAATTTTGCCCTCTTTTTAGAAATATTAGCAACTGGAAGTTGAATATGAAATGGCAAAACACTATTGGCATGTTCCTATAAAAGGCATACTTTGATCTTTCAAACATTCTTATCTCAAATGGTAAAATATGTATTTAAAACATTGGAAAAATGATCATATCAATGAAAAAAATGGCTAATTAGCTTGACCTGGTTCCTAATCTCTTTAATTCTTTATATATTTAAAAGATAGATTTAGTCATTTCTCTTCTTTACCTCTGAGAAACACTCCAAGATTCTGCTTGCTTTTAAAAATGGATTCTGTATGTAACAAAATACTTCTAGCAGTTTAACACTGCAAAAGTGATGCTTTAATATTTATAAGCGTTATAATTTGAAAATGTACATTAAATAACCCTTGCATGTATACATAAATAACCCACAGATAAATACACACATATAATAGATGTACATTTACATGACTACAGAGATTTTTTTTTGCCTGTATATGGTCAAACATATCATTTTGCAATGTTGGACATGCAATTACATACATGACTCTATGTTGCTGCAAGTGGTCTGGAAGCAACAGAAACAAATTGATGGTGGCAGAAATAGGAGAATCCCACCCTGTCAGAAGATGAATGAGCTGAACTTGCCTCATGTGAACCATGGCTGACACAAGCAAGGTGGAATCAAAGAGTGAGCAACTTTTGACAACCCATGCTTCACAGCCCTGACCACTGTGGATGGCCATGATTATCTCCAGACAAAATGACTGTGAGTAAAAGGCTTACATACACTTAAATTAAACACAGCAGGGTTTTCGTAATCTCTGTTTGCATTTTACTTTCTGTTAAGAAGGAAATTGCTTGGACTTGGAACATTTCATTTAATGACATTTTTAGTTACCTTTTGTACTTCTAATGCCATAGTCTAAATTCACTACAAATTACCCAGTAAGACATAGGAAACTTTTGTCCTTTTTTGTTTATTTTTTTAAATTGCAGTAGCTTCCTTACCAATTTTACTAAATTAAATGTGTTTTAAAGCATCTCAATTCTTGAAACTTAATTATCCCAATCTCTCGGTGAAGTATAGCAAACAATACAAACTCCATTTATGTAATTTATTTTGCAAAAGAAAATAATGGAACGCAGTTGTGCTAATGATATACACGTTTCTGTATTTTTTTTTTTCTTTTTCGACAACAACTTAGCAAAACCATGTCATTTTAATACAAAAGCTTTAAGGGTATTTTGAGGTTTCAGTTGTCCATACTCTGCTTTGAGGAGAAAGAGGTAGAGTGCATAATATTATGTGCTTTTTGAATACTGAGAGAGATTTTGCTTTGTTTTCTTCATTTTATCCTTCCATCAATAAGAATTATTGATACTCACCAATAATATAGTGTGAATAAAGATCATGACTTGTAATTGTAATGTGTAAATAAGAAGAAAAATATGTAGGTACTTTAGAGGCAAAAACACCATTCATTATATCCCAGCAGAGTAAAATCTAATTGTTAGACCACACAGGGTATAGAAAACTTTGATTTAAATTTCAGTATAGTAAGAAAATCTATCATCTCTTTCTTGTTTAAAATAGGAGAGTTTTGAAGTCCTAGAGTCCATGAGTGTGTATTATTTCGTATTTATATTCATTAATCCAATCAGTTAATTGTTCTAAGTTGCCGAATTTCACCTGCCACATTGTTTAAATTAGTTTTATTAATTGGTTTATGTTGTACTGTTGGAAGGTGAATAGCCAGATTATTGTCCCAAGACTGTATTTACTAGAGTGAACAGAGAATGGTGTAGGATGCGACCATTCAGAAAGGTGGGGGCACAAACACAACAAATAAAAAACCACTTCCTTCACAAAACAAACCCACAAATAAAAGTAAAATGAAAACACTTCAAGTAGCTAAGTATAATTTAGATAAACATGCTAATACATATACTTACCCCTGCTTACCTTTAGTCTTTATGTAAACATATCTACATGAAAATAGACATATAATGCCAGGTGTGGTGTGTCACACCTGTAATCCTAGTACTTTGGGATGCCGAGGCAGGATGACTGCTTGAGCCCAGGAGTTTGAGACAATCCTGAGCAAGACCCCATCTCTACAAAAAATCAAAAAATTAGTTGGGCATGGTGGCATGTGCCTGCAGTCCCAGCTACTGGAGAGGCTGAGGCAGGAGGATTGCCTGAGTCAGGAGGTTGAGGCTGTGATGAACTGTGATTATGCCTCTGCATTCCAGCCGGCTGACAGAATGAGACACTGAAAACAAACAAAACAAACAAACAAACAAAACAACAACAAAAAGATATAGATGCATGTATAAATAAGTAGGTAGGTAGAATAAGATCATTTGAATTATCCAAAGCCAACAGTGTAAATGACTTAGAGATTAAATTTAAGAGGTAGCAGAAACAAGCCAACTGCCCTTCTCTCTGAAGGAAGTGCCTGTGGAGGTTTATGATTGCCAGATTTCCATGAGGCCACAGATGTGGTCCCAGGTCTTAAGCCTCCTCAAGATTTGCCAGTGAGAGCTCTGTGTCCCATCCCCCCATCCCTTACTGGCAGCCTGTCCCCAATCTTAGTGACCCAGCTTTGTGATTTGGCTGCATGAGACCCACTCAGAAGAAACTTTGATCATGACCACATAATTTACTGCTTATTTTGGAGCATCATCCTAAGACTGTGACATAGTTCAAATTCCTTACTCCTTCCAAAACATAGTTGATTCATTTCTGACAATCAAAAGTTGATGGAATTATTTTAATATTAATTTTAATACACCCTTTCTTTCCTGACCTATCTTCAATATGTTAACCCTAATTATTTAAGAGCTAATTCCATCAGTTATCTCATTATATTTTCATTGTTACGAGGGCAGTGAAAGTGCCCCAGACACTGCACATATGAAGCAGGTTTTTGATTCTTTATTGTTTACTTCACAAGGGTGAAACACTTGCTGGTGAGAGAAGGCACAATGCCATGTATCCTAGGCCTCCTGTTTTCTTAGGGATAGACTGCCTTACAATGCCATTATAGAAAATTGAAATAATTTGTCTGTTCTTAACATATTTATTATAATTATGATTATAAACGTGGTCATATTCAACATATCCTCTCCAGTGTATTCTACTGAGCAGAAGCTTAGGGTCCTCAAGATGATTTATACCTTATAGATGGCTTCCTAGTAACGATATCTTCTTTGACACACTTGCTTACTGTTGTCTTATTGTGGGATTTCACCTAATATTTCACTCTTACCTAGTTTTACTAAAACTTCAGTTGACCAATAAGAGTTAAAATATACAACTTAAGAATTGATTAAACAAAGTAAGAATTGTACAAATGTAAAGGTTGAAACATGCCCATGCTATGCCACCAAACAAAAAGACCAATATATTATGAATATAAACCTATGTATCTGATTTGTATATTCATTCATATATATATATACATACATATACACATATATATATAACAACTAAAG
The DNA here is from genome assembly GCF_000164805.1 of Carlito syrichta. Taxonomy (NCBI): domain Eukaryota; kingdom Metazoa; phylum Chordata; class Mammalia; order Primates; family Tarsiidae; genus Carlito; species Carlito syrichta. The sequence goes on from NW_007256304.1 coordinate 561,818, forward strand.
ATTATACCTAGTGCAATAAATTGAAATTAGTTTCCCCATTAGCTAGCATATATTTATTTATGCAGAACTCAGAAGATCTGAATTTCAACTTATCCTCTCAGGTTTACAGACATTTAAGCACATTATTAGGAACTGTGATTATTCAGCACACCAACACTCAGGTATCACCCAACTTCATTACTACCTGATTAATTAACCTGTTTAAAGTGTGAAAGTTGGCACCTTGTCATTAGAATCCATGAGAATAACTAATGAGAAACTATGAAATAATTTGTTCCTCAATTAAAAAACCTGAACGAAGAGGTTTTATCTCATTATTCTTGCTTCCTGTTATCACCTATACAAAGCCAAGAAGATTTTGCAAAACTTACTGTCTAAAGAGAACAGGCTATGAAACATCTCAGGGAACATTTCACAGATCTTTAATAAAATGTGGTGTAATTCAACAGCAAAGGTAAGCCAAGAAGGTTCCTGAATAATATATTCATTATAGAGCATCAGTGAGAACACTAGGCACTTTCATCTCATACCTGGTTCAGGTTTAAATGAGGTTTCTGTATAAGAAAAGAAAGAAGAAGAAGTAATCGAGTTCAATTTAGTTTTGTGTAAAGAGACTTCAGGAAAAAATATCATGAGAGGTAATTAGTATTAGAGTACTATTAAATTATGACATTTCCATATATTAAAAAACACAGCCTCAAGCCCAAATTTCTTTCAATGTGATTTTATTCAGTAGCCACATCACAGCATCACTCAAATAGGAAAAAAGGCAGTGAGGTTATTAATTCCAGTGGTTTCCCCTTGTCCCACATTCATGAGATCATACATATTATATAACAATGGGGAAGTATCAGAGGTATTTCCCTAACCTACAATATTCTTTAATGTTTATAGATGCTCCCTCTTCCCTATAAGTTATTCATAGAGTTTATGAGTGCCAATGAAATGAATGTCTATTGTTTAACATTAAAAAACCCAAAAGTTTTTCTTGGAGGTAATGTGAATAATCTTTCTTGCACTGATTATTTTACATACTTCTCTCTAGTTAGTAAGAGATTCATGCTCTGAACCATGACAGAATATAGACTATAGAATCTATCCAACGTAAAGCTAAGCATAAATGAATACAGATGTGAATTAATTGGATATTTCTATTTAAATTCCTTGAAATATATTCTAAATCATGTCTCCTGCTTCCTTGTATAAATCTTTAAGTGGAGGCCACCCGCATTTAGTGAAGGAAATAGTCAAATATTTAAAACCCACACGCATATTTTTCCAAAATCAGATTTTGTGAAGATAACCACAAAGTTTGAAATAATAAAATTTAATTAGTCCATTTTAGGAAAAAGGCTCCATATCTGTTTTAAACCCTAAGCTTTATAATCGTATTAAGTTGCAAAACATCCTAAATAAAAATAAAGAACAAGCCATTAGTGACACATTCTAAATATCTTTGCTTTGGCCAGGAGTGGTGGCACATGCCTGTAATCCCAGTGCTTTGGGAGGCTGAGATGGGAGAATCACTTGAGCCCTAGAGTTAAAGACTACCCTGGGCAAGACCAAGCTTCTACAAAATTTTTTTTTTTTTAAATAGCTGGGCATGACTGCAGTCCCTGTCAAGAAGCTGAGGCGGGAGGGTCCCTGAGCCCAGGAATTCAGGGATGCAGTGAGCCATGATTGTGCCATTGCACTTCAGTATGGATGACAGAATAAGATCCTGTCTATAAAAAAGTAAAAGAAATAATTTTGTTTTGATTTCCTGAAAAGACTTCTATTGGCAAATAATGAAGAGTTTAGAGTCAAGTCCAGCATAACAATAGCTACCATTTGTTGAGCATCAGTGGTATACCAAACCGAGTATTACGCATCTCACATGTAAACCTCATTTATGTCTGACCTATCTCAAGAGTCTGTATAATTATGCTCATTTAGATATATGGAACCAAGGTCCAAGAGTATGTAGTATCTTGTCTGACTTTTTCTTCTAATCCCAAATGCTGTAATTGCTCCCTCCACAGTGTTACCTAAAGACAACAAATAATACAATATTGAAAAGTATGCTCATACAACGTAACCTATTAGTAAATGTCTTACTACATATATCAGGAGCTTATTTACTTGCTTTAAAGATGTGAAACAGAACTTAGGAGTAAAAAGTTTGATAGAGTCAATTATAAAACAAAAGCAATGAAAGGAAATTTAATATCAAATCTCAGGTTTTCTTCATATGTTATATAGATCATACATTAGCATTACTGACAGGCAATAAGGTCAATATGAAAGTGAGTAATTAAAATCTGCCAAAAATAGAGAAGGAAGAAAATAATTTGCTAAATATAAAGATATCAGGGAAAACAAGTATAATAGTTTTAATAAAGTGTACTCCTCTAAGTTAAAAAAAAAAGTGAAATAAAGGAGTTACCTGTCAAGATAGTCTTTTTATCTTATTTGTGTAAGATTAGCTATACAAACATTTATAGCAATCTGAAGTGAAGGAAAAAAATGACTTAAAAATTTAAAAGCATAGATATCATTTTAAGGTAAACAACAGCAGCTTTTAAAATGATTAGAGTATTATTTGTGTTTTCTTTTGGGGGTCAAATTTTAAGCTCTTAAAAGAATAAAGTGATTTTTAAAAGCAAATGTATCAAGAGTAACTATTTAGACTAACGGAGGATTTTTTAAAAAGTTTGAAATTGGACAACGATCTATAAGCCCAGTAATGTGTCATGGGAATAGAATAAATAACAAACACAAATAAAACTGAATAGACTTTGAAAGTGAGCTAAAGATAAAGACATTATCTTAGAGAGAGTAGTAGAACTCAATAATAAAAATAAGTAGTATGCACAGAATAGGAAGGTATCCCCAATTCCCACATATATTTGATTTATATCTTTTATATACTAATGTGCCAACATATTTTGCATGCAGCTTCTCAGTCACATGTCTTTTGTCCTGTTGTATTAAGTAATATGTTTAGTATATAATAATATTCAAATTTGCATTATACATACTAACATTGAGAACCCTGTCTCCATTATGAACTAACAAAAATCATTAAATAAGGGAAAACAATTGCTTTAAAGCTTATAATTTTCAATATCTTCAACAGTATTACTGTAAAAATTGATGTTCTACTAGCTATTACTACACCTACGACTCATTCTATAGGGGTAATAGTTACGTCACTACATTTTGACTCTTTTATTCGAAGTCTCCAGAGTACCAGGAAATGGGTGTCACTATTGGGAGTGCAATTGCAAAGTTCTGAATTGGTGGCATTCCTGGTATGTTTTTAATTTATTTTTATGTCAGTAGTGAGAGGCGTTACTATTGTTTAATCTTATCTCTACTCCAGAACTAAAGGGAGTGTATTATTTGACTTCCTTCCTTTGTTATCCTCCAATAGCAGGGGTCAGGTTCTACTTTATTCAGCATACACTGGAAAGGAACATAAACAAGAGTAAATCAAGCTAAAAATAGTCATTGCCTCCTGGCTTTAATGCTTCCAGCTCAATCTGGCTTCTCTGATTTCACCTCATATATGCTGATTGAGGCCAGAGTCTTTACAAGGCCATCATTGGTTTCTGACGTGGTCACCTTTACCAGCCACAAATGCTGGTATGCAATAGAATTGATATTAGGTCCCATTTAAAAATGAACGAAGTAGGAAACACAGGAAACTTCCTCAACTCTGTCACTATGTCTCCATTATCAATTCACATAGGGAACCAGGGAGTTGTTCAGTTTCTGTAGACAGCAACCTGCACCCATTAAGATATTATTTAAGGAGTGCATTGACTACTACCAAAAACACAACCTGAGAAAATGAGTCATGATTTCAGACTTCCAAATTAATTACATAGGAAATTCTTATAAATGGAACCCTTTAAAAGAGGATTATAATTTGTCAAGCAAACTAATCATATTTAAAGGAAGCAAGGAATATATTTTAAAATTTAAAATGATACAAAGGCTTTTAATAGTGAGATATGTAAGTTTATAAAACCCTGTCTAGCCCAGGCCGATTTCTAATATTTACAGAAATACGATCTGTTTCTCCTACTGAAAAAATGATTGCTCCTTTTAAGAAAATATAGATAATGCTTAAGAGTTGATAAATTCCTAGATTGTATTCACGACAGCAAGTTAGACATGACAAATGTTTAAATCTTTATTAGTCAATCACTATGTAAGGCTACAAAGGGTGGGACAAAGTTGGACCATGTTAAGTGATTTAACGTGTGTGTATATGCATGTCCTTTATTTCTCACAACACTCTGAATGGAAGAAAGTATCACTCCATTACACAGATGAGGATTCAAACTAAAAGAAACTTGAGCATCTAATTCAGGAACCATTGATGGCAATGGTATTTGAACTCTCCACTGCTGTTAACGCTAAATATCACGTTTGTTTGGTTGGTTGGTTGGTTGTATCTTTTTCTTCTTCTGCCTAAACCATGCAGTTTTCTATCAGTGGTATCTGAATAATAGGTTACCTTAAGGAGAGGTATTCTCAATCAGACCTAGTGGGTGGAAATGGACAAATGTGACCTGTTAGAGGAAATGTGCTTTGCGGTCATTAATGCTCTTCCAGGTGCTGCACAGGGACACAGAGGTCTGGGAATGCAATTAACTACTCCAAAAAGCTTTCTGCCCATTGCTACTCTGACATTTAAGATTTGTGACAACTTGTTACCTTTCTTGTCTCCCCTGGAAATGCTGTTTACCAAAGGAACATAATCCAAGGTCTCATTCATACTCTGTTTATTAAGCAATCATGGACTTGTCACTAGGTTATTAATTTGAGTTTAGAAACAAATTAAGCTATTTAACTTTTGATGTCAGTGTCTTCACCCATGAACAGAGACTTCAACTCTTTTATTTATTTGTAGGAAATTATTTTCAAAGCCATGAAAGTATTTTCACTTAAAAAAAAAACACATAGTGCAGTGTTTAACTCTCCAACAATATGCTATTTGTGTATCAAATTATGGAAATCATTGTGTATTTTTAAATTCCCGTTTGTATGTTTCCTTTTGGTATACTTTTCATTTTAAGTAGTGGAATTTCAAAATAAATTGCAAAACAAATCAATCTCCAATATATAAATGAAAAATGTGCAATGAAGCTAAAAATATCCTACAAAGGTACTAGTTGGCTGTGTTGCTTAGCTACCCATGACCACACAGGCTGACAGCACTATGAACTCCCAGGCTGAGCCGGGTATAATTACCAACCAGATTTCCATTTCATTAAGTTCCACTTACAAATCTTGAGAAATTTGAAATGTGCATATTTGGAAGATTTCACTACTGTAAATTATAACAAAATTTACTGCTTTAAAACATAATATCCTACAGTGTGTTTATGAGTAACTTTACTTGCAAAGGTTGAAATAATGACATTTTTTAAAACAAAAATTTAAAAGATACATAGATTCAAAGAGAGAAGGTTAGATAATATTTTTTTAATCATGAAATTGCTTTTCAGTTTTGCTTTAAATACAAATAAAATAATGAATGGAAAACTTAGAATTACTTTGTCTTCTTGAAAAACTACAGAACACTGATTTTTCTTGTCCAACAGAGGTAATCTTTTCATGCTCTGTCCCCAATTCTAATGTTTAAGCCGAAGTTAATTTCTCAAATATCTTAGATGATTTAGCAGAGTTCCGAGCAGGGAACACAGTAATTCAGTTCATCAGACAACAAAGCCCATTAGCAGATATTACCAAGTCACTACTAAAAGGCAAGAGTAAAGGAAATGCAGAGATTCATATCCCTTCATAATTAACACACAAAGCTTTGAGTGCAGATTATAGTAGGATTATGGTGAATTATAGAAGTACATTTGATGCTCATTTATAGATTTCTTATTATCATACTTATCTGAAATATATATGCATTCATTTAATTCCATAAGCATGTAATTGAAACAAATAGCTGAAATCCATTTATATCATCTGAAAGTAAAAAAGATTATGTTGCAAGAATATTTGTATCCATTTGCAATCTAATAAACTGGACAGCATTTTACTGTTCCATTTCCTCTACTCTATGTAGAGATGGAAATTTTACCTCCTGATCTAAGTTGAATTTGTGTTCAAACTTTTTTAAAAGGATAACTATTAAAACAATACATGTGCAAGATAATACATTTCATATTATAAATAAATATATGGTGAAAATAAACAGTCTGTGGCTTTTTTCCTTATCACCCAGTCCTACACATTTTTAGTAATATAATTTTTTAAAGGCAAAATTTGTATAGCATAAACTAACTGTTTTAAAGTGAACAATTTAGTGGTATTTAGTACATCCATAGTGTGGTGCAAATACCACCTCTATCTAATTCCAAAAAAATTTTCATCACCCTTAAGGGAGCTCCACATCCATTAAGCAGTTATTCTACATTGCCCTTTGTCCCAGTTCTGGCAACCACCAGACTGTGTTCTGTCTCTATAGATTTGCCTATTCTGGATATTTTATGTAAATAGAATAATACAATATTTGGCATCTTGTCTCTGACTTCTTTAACTTAGCATAATGTAATTGTTACACTTTTCATTCTTCTGGAAGGAACTCTCACAGTTTTTTATTCTTTTTTTTTTTTTTGAGTTGGAGTCTGACTCTGTCACCCAGGCTGGAGTACAGTAGCATGCTCATGGCCACACAGCCTTGACCTACTAGGTTCAGACAATCCTTCAGCCTCAGCTTTTCAAGTACCTAGAACTACAGCTGTGCACCACCACACCTGGCTATTTTTTGATAATATTTTTGTATCCCTTCCAGACAATTATCTAATGACTTCATAGTATGAAATAAAAGTATTTATTCTATATTCACAATTTCTCTTCCCCATTCAATTGTTTGAGTCACTATTTTTTTAAAATATTTTTTCATTGGTTGCTATTGTGATTCAAAAGATAAACTTAAATTTGTATTTTTGTTCCTCTTTAAATAGTATCTCCTGACTCTGCATTTTGCAAATTGAATGGATTCAAATTGCATTTTCCTTTTCCTTTCTTCTCTTTTGTTACAATTTATATTGCCTATTATATTTGTAATTTTCCATTGTCAAAATTTATATATTTATTCTTCAAATATTAATTGAGGATATACATTTATCATGGACACTGTTTTAGGTATAAAAAATAGAAGTTATTCCAATCTTGCAATTTGAATTTTTTCTTTGGAAGGAAACAGTCATCCTCATTTTTTTTTTTTTTTAGCAAACTTTTGTTTGTTAATGTTCACCTTCTCCAACTTAGAACAATTACCTTCTAACTTGTTATAGAGATTTCACTCTGAGGCTATCCTTCAAAGATTTGCAGAATCGTATTCATTGTTTCTTGGATTACTTGCCTCCTCTTTTGAGAAATATTCTCTCCTTTGACTGTAATTTATCTTCAGGGATTTTGTTATGAAAATGCAGGAGACATAGATATTCTGTGGGCTTACATGTTGAAAATCGTTATGCTTTTATTTTACTTGAATGACAGTTTTTCTGGGTATAAAATTTTCAAAGGTATTGCTTCTTTTCTATCTGGCATCCATTGGTGTTGATAAAATTTCTTATGTCAGAATTATTTTAGCTTTTACATATAACTTTTTTCTTCTCTACAAGTTTTTAAGATATTCTGTTTCTCTTTAATATTCTAAAATTTCAGAGTTTTATATGAATTCTTATATTCTCATTGAGTAATCACCGAGAACTTTAATGTTACTATTAATAGCACATATATCTTCTCACATTTTTTTGTTTGAGGAAAAAATTAAATACTAGATTGTTTATTTTGTGTGTTTGTGTTTGATATTTTCTCATTATTTTACTTTTGAATTATGGTTTCTGTTTTTTTTAAACAGCTGGTAAAAAAAATCTCTAAGAGTTTTGATTTATTTATTTATGTTCCAATGACACTTTTTTCTTATATCATTTTTGTGTGTTCTGGATGTAGTTTTAGATTTTTTACTGGGTTTCTTCTTTTGATGGGAATTCTGAATGAGAACCATGATCTGATTCACTGTTTTCTATTTTATTTCTGTTGAGTATTGGGCATTTGTGCAGCCTTTGGAGCTACAACACAACATGTGCTAAAATAAAAGGAGCTTTGTTTTAAGTCATCAAATTGCAGTAAAGAAATTTTTGGCTATCCCCAGACTTCTTGTCTAATTTGTTTAAAATATAGATAGTTGTTTGCCTGGGTATACATTATAGTCTGAGACAGAACTTCTTATATGTGTATTTTATTTAAAACTTTCCCCAGTATCAACATGATTCAGTCCCACACTCCGTTCAAGTTATTACTCAGAGATCTTAGCTTTTCAATCAAGATGATACTCTAACCACCTAATTTAAAATTGTATTCTACGTTTCATTCCTGTAATCAAATTCCACTTGTTCTGCTCAAAATTTATGTTTTATGCTGTGTCTTTTGTTAAATGAATGGGATATTTTTACATATTTGAATTAATATAACTTTTTAATAGATTGATGAAGAAATGTCTTAGCTATCAATTTTATTACCAGAACAATTTAAATAAAAATAGCTACAGTTTAGTAGCCCACACTTTAGTGGAACAAGAAAACATGTTAGGACCTTTGCATAATAGCACAGTCTAACTAGAGAAAAAGTAGATCACCTCGGAATTTAGCTACTAGGAGAACTGTGGCTTTTGTTCATATTTCTTACACATCCCTTGGCTTCCTGTTGGTTCACAATTTTGGCTAATTACTTCTTTTAATTGAACTTTTCTGGTTAATAGTTCCAAGATTCTAGTTAGTTTTCTTGTTTAAAAAATTGCTGCAGTGTATCCCAAAAACAAATATTGGGATTGAATCAGCTCCATAGTTTAAAAAAATAAAAAAAAACACTGTATAAAGAGAAATTGGATAATATTCTAATGGGATTACATGGAAAACCCCCAAAGTATTCATATTTTGTAAGTCAGCAATAAGGAAATCTCAGTCTGTCAGCTAAAATCACCTACCTAGGAAAGTAAGGCCAGATTTTATAAATTTCTACCCCCATGGGAAGAATAAATTAATTACAATCCCTCACTTAAAGTCAAATAAATTGAATTTCTGTTAAAATATTGGAATATGTTAACAAAATGTGCAAGGCTGTCACTTATTTCCTATGGTTAATATTTTTTCAAGAATTACATTAGCTATTTTGTAGGGAACTCAGTTTGAATGGGTACATGTTGATGGCTTTTAAGCAAGATCATTTTTTTTCTATTGGTACTTATTGAATGGTACTTACATTTAAAAAGTTTTGCTTTGAGGAATAAGAATCCTCAATATCGTGTATGTATTTGTGTACATACCCATCAATGCTTTTAATAAATTTTTTTTAATCTTAAAAACAGTCTTTTTTACTTAGGAAAATGCACACATTCTCCCACATATAAGAGTTGATAGTAAAACTTAAGATGCATTTCTGAAAGCACAACTCTATGTACTATTTTGTAATACGCATAAAGGAATATTTGTCAACTAACATGCAAGTAAATGTGTCTCAAGTAATTTCCATATCATCTATTCATTCATCTCAGATCTTTTCTGTGTAAAAGGATATATTGACTATGTATTGGGTATGTTTTAAACAGCATACATGGATTTGGTAGCTATTCCACCAGGTTTTCTTTAAATGTACGTGTGTATATAGGGCTAAGGAGAAGGAGAAGGGAAGAAAGTAAGAGGGAAGTAGGACATCACAAAATGAAATGATTCTGGAATGCTTTCCCAAATGAGAAATTAAGATAAGAAATAATAGTGATAATAATAATAATAATTAAAGAAGGATGGGTAAAACTTTACTTAACTTCAACAAAAATTCTTAGAAAATAATAGAATGAAATTATTTATATCTCAAGAGAACAATTATAATGAATATGAGAAAGCGGTAGGGAACCAATTCTCTTCTTATAATCATTATACCTTAATCATGTGATCTTCTAAGTATAACAAAATATAATCTTCTTAAATTTTGAATAATCACTTTATGTGAAAAAATCTATTAGTTGTAGTCTTTGGACTAACTTTTTCTACAACATTAACTAATGTCAGGAAGCTATGAAAATAGTAAATTGATAATAATCTGTATTTTGCAATAGATTTGTGTTACCCAATTGTATGCATTTGACAGAACTCATAAATTTATGTATTTATTATGTAGGTATTTCATTGTATATAAATTTTATATCAAAAGAAGTATAAGCAAATATTGAATTATAGCTAATGTTATAAGTGTCAAAGTATTTAGGAGAAATTATGATAATATCTGCAACCAACTTTGACATGTAAACAATATTTAAGCAAATGAATGGAAACAGGATGATTACACATGTGATTGATCAAGTATAGTAACGTGTTAATTGTACAAACAATGCATAAACATATAAAGTATATCGAAATATAAACTTAAACTTTTCAGTATTTTTGACATTTCTTAATAATAAAACTAAGAAAAAACATTAAAAACCCATTAGCTAAAAAAATTAAAAATATCTCTCATTCACACATTTTTATATTTAATAATAACTTTCCCATTTTTCAAGTATAAAATTTTTTCTATGAAAACACAAATTTCTATGTAATATTTTGATTCAATATTTTGAATTGAAAGTTGTGAGCTTAAAATATAAATATTTTACAAATATAGTCCCCTGGTCTATTCTTACCTAACATCTCTACATTTGATTCAATAAGTGACAAGTCATTGTGGACTAGAAATGGTGTTGGGAAATATGGGGTGGGATGAGGGACTCAAGGTGAGTGCTATGGGTAGAGCGTTCTCTGGAGAGAAGCTCTACATTAGGCTGAAGCCCTCATCAGCATGGCTAATCATATGGTGGCATCCTCAGGGACAAGTCATAACGTCACAAAGGAACTAAATTGTTTTCGATTTAAACTAACTGAGAAAACAAATTTTTAATCAATTTAAAAAATGAAAAGTGCATTTTGAAGCGGGAACAATGTCATTATTCTAAGCTAGTAATTCTTTACATGTATGTGTGTTTGTTCATTTGTTTGGTTCTTTTAGAGTAATTCTAGAATCAGAACTAACGTTTATATATCACAATCAATCTATCTGCAGTGCATGCTACATACTAAAGTAGAACTCAAGTCACACATAGCACATGTGAAAAATTCATCTTCTGAGGCTTCAGTAAAAAAATAAGATTTCTAAAATATAATTTACTAAAACTTATTTTCCTCAGTGTATAAATATGCTTAATTTCCCAGGGACATTTCTTTATGTTATATTCAGGCAGGCAAAATAGCGCCTTGATGGGTGTGGGGTAATTCATGAATGTGATCAATAAACTCAATTATGGTCCCATTCCAAGGATTTTTAGTTTTCCTTTGTGTTGATACATAGTTGCCTACACACCTGACACAGCTTTTCAAATCATTTCAATAAATAAGAAGGATACTCTAGAGCATGTATGCACATTCTTCCTGCCTCCTTCCTCTCTCTCTCTCTCTCTCTCTCTCTCTCTCTCTCTCTCTCTCTCACACACACACACACACACACACACACACACACACACACACACACACACACACACAGCTCTTCTGGGTCCCCAGCTGATTTTCTTCGCAAGGTTAGTTGCTAATACATTCCCAGCACCCATGCATTATTAATGCTCCCCGCTCTCCAAGGTGGCAGTGACAAATAGGAAGCAAAATCTACTGACTAGTGGGGAATGTACTTTTTAGTCATGCTTGAATTTTTCAATCCATTCTGCTTGTTGAGGATTTTTCAGTAAAGATTCTGCGACTGAATGTGCCTTTATACCCCTCTTCTCCCTTCATCCTTTCCCTATCTTTTTGTTTTTCACATGTAAGAGGCATTCAAGTAGACAGGAAGGATTATGCATCAGGGCTTTGAGGGGGAGTAGAGCAAAAAGTAATTTTTTTTAAAATGTAAGTTTCTTTGATAGTTCTAAAGCAGGAAGTTCACTGTTTATTTCCGCCTGTTGTAGCAGCAGTTTTTACTCCAAAAGGACTATGCAAGTAGCTAAATAAATTATACTCTTTTAACTAGGTTATGTTGGCTCTGGTACTCCCAGAAATAATACCAAGTGTGCATCATGAGAAACATTGATTGCTTAATGTGCAGATTTTTTTTTCAGATATAAAATCATATTCCTTCTGCAATATAAAGAAGCAATCTGTGAAGTACATTTTGAGATGGTTCTTGGGTACTTTAAATTCCACTACAGTTCTATTCTGTTTATTAATTCAGAATCACTTCATTTAAAGTATTATACCTTTGCACATGTGATGATGAGTATTTAGAAAATACCTTTTTGGTGTATAAAGATTTCATTGGCGGAGAACAAGGGAATTAGAATTCCCCCAGCAACTGGAGTTGGAAGTAAAACCTTTTACCCACATTCCTCAGTTTGAAGTTGGAAATAACAACCCTGAACATTAAATAGTCAATTACCACAATATCCTGGTGAATTATTAGTAAATATTCTATTTAAAACATGATGATCACTTATTCTTATATGAGAGAAATTAATAATTCCATAAATTAAAGGACACCTAGAACTAGAGAAGTGATGGCTGAACCTTGGTCTTTTATATGCAGTTATAGTTTCTCCTAAGATTGGAGGAAGGCACAAAAAAACATTTTTTGCTAGATGTTTTCAATATATTATCTCATTAAAGTATGACAAATATTCTATCAGGCAGGTATTATTATATCTGCTTTTCAGTTAAAAATTAAAAACTGAGACAACACAACTAACTTAGAGATGGTCTGATAAGTGGCAAAACAAAACAGAGATAAATCAATTTGATGCCAAAGCTCACGTTTTGTTCACCGCACAATGGTTGCCTTCTTAGACCTTGAATTTCTATATTACAATTTTATTAAATTTGTTTCTTATCGTTTCTTAGTAACAGTGATGGCACATGAACTTATGAAGCATTTATAGGCAGGTATCATTGACTTAAACCCACTTAGAGGAGTTTTCAAACATGGATAATTGGCTCAAATGCATGACTTTTAAGTACAAATTTTGTTAGAGTACATTATGTGCCAGGATCTAATGCATGTATTGAGCCATGAAATAATTAGCTAAAATAATTAGTGCTCTCTTGAAGGCAAATGTTAAATTTATATTTTTGTGTAAGTACAGAATCAGGTATTTTACAAGTTAAGGGAGAAATAAAGAAAATTTCTTGGATTTCTAAGCATGTGAAATAGCCAAGTTGGGTATCCTAAAGTGAACATGAAATAATAAATGATAGAATAGTCAATTATATGACTGGAAGTTGCTGCACTACTGTTCCACAGGACTGATTGAATCCAGGAATCTCCACACATATCCACAAATCTTCCATGAAGAATACAGTTTAATGAGGATATCAAATAAAGCTGTTCATCACCCACACATACAACTTAAGCAGGAGAAATTATAAATATATATATAAATATATATATATTTAAAACCTTCTATTTATGTGTAAGTACAAGAATAAACATCTGAAGTAAGTGGTGATCTCTGACACCCTTAGTAGAATGCTGAGTCAGTCTTATGTTGCACAAAAATTAGGTGACTTTCAAGCAGGTCATACAGCTCAGTTACTCTAAGCCCCAAAGTTACTCAGTCCCATCCTGAGGACAAAAAAACAGAGAGCCGAGAAAGTTCTGATACTTTATGGATTAGAATTCTGCCTGCTTCAAACGGAATTGGCTTGAATGTGCATGGGATCAGAGGTGTCAATTCTGTGAAGGCAAACTTTTAGAGCAGATTGAAATAATTTGAAAGCAAATGACACGCTTTGGAGACTTGGCAAGGAAAGAAAAGAAGAAAGTAAGCAGTCATCACTGAGTAGTCAGTAGAGACAAAAAAATATCATAGAATCGGAAGATGCACCAATTCCCAATAGATGGATTTCATGAAAGATATTGAACTTCTCGATATCAATCAATAAAAGAGGGTTCAGCTAAACTAAGAAAGCTGGAAATGATTCAAACACTTTATTCCCTTCCATATTTCACCTATTATTGCTGGACCTGAAAAGTGTATTGCATTTAAACACAAATAACAACAACAACAAAATGGCAGAAGCCACTCATGCAAATTGACATAAGAGAAAAAGATGAAGTGGTAATCAAAATTATTTAATTGATCAAAATATTATGGCAACCTGCATTAGGAAACAATAAAATGGTAACAAACATTATTCAGTAGATATGAAAGTATATACTTTCAGAAGAGAAATAACCCTAAAACTAAAAATACAAAACAAGATTTTATTGAAATATAAAAATTTCTAAGAAAAAGCCATAACTATCTCAAAAACAACAATTAAATTATATGGTGTCCTTGGAAATAATAGATTTGATCACAAATAGGAAGAGTCTTTGAAGAATGAAAGCAAACAAGAAAATGAAAACAAAATAAGTACAATCAATTAGAAATGTATAAAAGGAAGTAATAGATATAGAAAAGAGGCAAATAAATTATTTATATTTCTAGGTGAATCAACTTGTACATTCCAATGTCCAACTGTACATTCAAATCCCACTAGCTAGTGAGCAGGGAGTTCTAGTATCACTAGATCAGGCCATCTTCCTGGATCCTGAGGCTGGACCAGGTTGAGGTTGAAAATGGCACCATTAATCAGGTTAGCTGAGGTGGGATTTGGGAAGGTGAAGACAAACAGTTATACATCCAAGCACTAGTTGCACTGGACCAAACAACATAAACAGTTCAAAAAGCAAAATTCTGCTCTTAACAATTTCCAGTGTTGCCAGGAAAGACAATTATGATACTCTTAAATCACCAAACCAAAGTGGTTTATTTCTTATGGGAGATGGCAATTAAGTTATACCAGAAGTTTAGAGGTGAGGGAAACCATCGTCATCTGAGGCAGAAGAGATTACCTATTCCAAAGATGTTGCAATTGTTTAAAATGTTTTTGAAATTCAAACTTTGAATATGCTTTTACTTTAAAAACAAAATTATCTTAGTCACATTCTGACCAAAACATACACTACCCTTTTTTGTTTTTCCATGTTGCTCACTAGATGAGTTTCCAGTTGTCTTTATTTTGTTCTTAAAAACAGATTCACCAGTCAAAGTCCATAAAAGATGCTGCCATTTGAGGTTCAGGCTCTGAAACCCTCCTTAAAGTATGTTCAGATATTTTTTTTTAAATAGTGACATTGAGTAATAAGGATATAGCTCCTCATGTTTCTGAGTCAGAACACCACGTCTACTTGGATATATGCATTTCACATACAGTTTTTAAATCTGTCAAATTATAGTCATACCTCATGTGAACTAAATAATCTGCCAAGAGGGGATCCTTCTATCAAGATACCCTTGACTCTTCACAGTCCCTCTCCAATCAACAACTGGAGTGGTCTTTAAAGCACATGCAAGAGTTTTCATGTAAATACACTAAAATATCTAAAATCCTCTGAAAGTGTTCAGTGTAGTGCCATGGTTTCAAGATGCTGCATCAGCAAGCCCCTGCCCAATGTCTGTCTCTATTCCCTCCTCAACCTTGTGGTGATACCTTTCCAGCCACACAGCATCCTTGCTCTTCTTTGAACATGCCAAGCATCACCCAGTCTGAGGGCCATTGCCTCGGTTCTGCTTGTTACTCAGAAGGCATTTGCCTTTTTTCTATGTAACTGTCAACCTGCTCTTTATCAAGAATTGGCTCAAAGCCACCTCCGTTGAGAATGCTTTCCTGGTTGCTGCATCTAAAGTAATGCCAATTCTGCCTCTGACCCCTGGTCCACCAGAGCCCTGTGGTTCGTTACTTTATGTTATTGTTTTTATAGTACTTACACATATATTTCATTGTTCACTGCCTGTCTCCAGCCTCCCAAACTGTCTTATGTCTATCTTGTTTAATGCTATCCCTGTAGTAACTAGGACACATTTATCAAATAAATATGTGACTCAGTGAATGAGGATACATAACAAGTAAATGAATGAGTGAAGATACTAGAATTAATTTCATCTTGCCCAGCTTTTCTCTTTTCTGATGGTTATAAGAAAATAGTTGTTTCCCTGTGTGATAGAAAAGATAGATCTCTGTTCTTCCCGTACTTCTTGGGGCTTTATTAGAATTAAGAAGATAACTAAGGAAAATTAACTGGAAAATTGTGATGAACTAAATTGCCTAGTATTTAATGTTATGTTACCTGACTGCCATGTTCTAGAATCCTCCTCCAACTAAGCATTCATATAGAGTTAGTTAACTGATGTTAAAAATGAAAGAGAAAAAAAAATACACAGACACCATGTGCATACAGCTTCACACTTATTGATAAGTAAAAATACCTGCTGTTCTGTTACTGGCAAACAGACGCAAGAGAAATGAGGGAATGTAGAAGGTGTTTCAGAGTAAAATGACAGCTGATGGATATCTCCCTAAGATGGATGTTTTTTGAACTATTTTCAAAGCGAGGCTACCTTTTTCATTCTAAGTTATAGAAGCTCGGATTTTCTTTGACTCAAAGCAGAGTCTAGAAGAGTGACAGTCACTAAATAAAAGGGTGCCATAAAGTTCAAGTTTATAGAATGACAAATATAAAAATGCACGTTTTTATATTTCCTGTGTGAGGGGGAATTTATCATTTCTTGTAGTGATTCGGACATTAAAAAAGAAAGGTAAGTATCACTGTCCAGGCATCGACAGAACTAGAAAACCAAGGATCAGGAACAGAATGAAGCTTTATTCTTTTGAGTCCTCAACAGTTTATTTTGTTTCATTTCCAAGTATTAGCTACGAATGCTACTTTTTGAACCATTGTGGTAAATAGTCCCTGATTAAGGCCATCATAAACAAAAGAAAAAATAATGATTTTTAAAAAATAGAGAATAATTGTTGTAGCTGGGAAAAAAAATCAATTTGTTCTTTTCCTTGCTGTTCAGTTTTTATTTTTTCTCTAGCTGTAGGTACAAATGATATCTAGTCCACAGGCATGAGGCCATGAGGCCCCTTCATGGTGCTTCTCCTGGGAAAAGCAGCAATAAAGAGAGAAAGCTTGGAATAAAAACAGCAAAGATGAAGTCTATATTCAAAAGCAGTAGAGAAGCTGAAATATTGATAAGCTACCTTACCTGTAGGCTATGAATATCTACATAATTTTCTGTATGCCTAAGCCATGCATTTAATTCTGATGAAGATTTTATGTGAATGCATGTAATGTTGCAGCACAAGACAGAGAAAAATAAGAGAGAGAGAGAGAGAAATTTTTTTAAAAGTTAGCAACCACAAAAGTCATGGGTTTATGAAACTAATCAAACAAGCTTTTTGGTAAAATTTACCAGTCAGTTTAATAAAGTAGCTTGATGTGTATGTATCCAGAGAATATCATTCTATTATGAAATTCACTATAAAAGTCTTTGAAAATGTTATGAATCATTGACCTGGTAGTTCTTTCACAGCCCTGTCATGTGCAAACTTTCATTTATTAAAAAAGAAGATATCATGATATTATTTGCAAGGCTAACAAGGTCAGTGGCTAAATATTTATAGTCTATTTTTAAACTTTTAAGGAAATTTTACTAATTACCCTATGGTCAAAATGCTAATTTAGGTAGATGATATTTATGCTACTTAAGTAAGAAACTACTTATGGAAATGTATATTAAAATATGAAATCAGCACATGCTAAGTGATTGCACTTTTTCTTTTGCCTTGAGTATGCACCACTGGGACTCATCATTACTATCACATGCCAGGATTAAGTAGCATATTCCCAGAGCCCAACTCCATTAGGAACACATAGACTCTTTGTCACTTTAGGTCAGCTGTGAAAGAGAAGAAGGCACAACTGCAGAAAGACTAAGGAAGTCTCCTCTCCCTAGGTAAAAGGTTTAATGCCATTTTTATCATGCATTTTAACCCAATGATTTTGTCATAATCTCTGGGGAAGTTTCTCATTTACTTAATCAATTATTTATCAGTTATGGTAACTATAGCACACAAGAAATCATTTATACACAAGCCATTTGCTGATGACCTTTAGTTGAGGTGTACTTTCTAGTTCTTTTTAACATCTGAAATGTAAAATTTATGAATAGCAGTGAGGAAATAGTACAATGAGATTAGGTAACTTGCTTCAGTTGAAATAGTTATGTATGATCACAATACAACAGGGATTGTTCAAACTTCAGGCTTCTATTGGCATCACATTCAAAGCATGGATATATTTAAAATAATCATATAATTTATGGTCCAGGCCACAACGCTTTTGGAAGTAAAGAGGGCATTATTAATACACCAAGAAAAGAAGCACTAAATTGGGTGTGTCTCAGAAAAATTGAATGTGTGGTCACTTAACTATTTCATGATTCCACCAAAAAAAGTTTCATGGTTTCAATTAAAAGGAGGCTTAATTACAGAAATGCACAGTTTAAGGGAAAATCTAGGTGGGTCAACATAAGTTCACTATGCCTTAGGGATAGAGACAGAAATGAGAAGAGGATATGTTAAATTTATGCTTTGCTCTTTAAACATTTTGCCTTTGTATTAAATATAACAATAGAATCCTAAAATTTCTAAAAAAATAATTGGTTTATATTTTATTTTTTTTATTTTATTTTGTTTTAGGTGTAGGGTATAATTCAGGATTAGGTAGATAAGTGGTCATCATACAGGTAAAATTTGGCCCTCCCTTTGGTCCCCAGTTTTCCTGGTTTGAGATCAGGTATGCTTATTGATGTTATGTGCCCCTCCCCTTCCCTGGCAGTGTTTCACTACTGCCAATACTTTTCTTATAGTATTATGATTAGAGTTCAGGGTCCACTTAAAGGAGAGAACACGTGGTATTTGTTTTTCTGTTTCTGTGATAAATCACCGAGTATCATAGACTGTAAATCCATCCAAGTTGCTGCAAAGTCCATAATTTTGTTCTTCTTTATGACTGCATAATACTCCACTGCATATATGTATCACATTTTTTTGTCCAGTCTACTTTTGATGGGCAGCACAGTTAGTTCCATGTTTTTGCTTTTGTGAAGAATGCTGAAATAAATAGGTATGTGCAGGTATCTTTTTCATTGAATTATTTCAGTTCCTCCAGGTATATTTCCAGAAGTGGCTTGCTGGGTCATATGGAAGGTCGATTTTTAGATCTTTTAGGAATGCCACACTGTTTTCCACAATGGTTGTTCTAGTTTACATACCCACCAACAATGTAGAAGTATTCCCTTTTCTCCACATCCTCGCCAGCATCTGTTGCTTTTTAAGTTATTGATGATAGCCATCCTGATTGGAGTTAGGTGGTATCTCAGTGTGGTTTTGATATGCGTTTCTTTGATGATTAGTGAGGTTGAACATTTTTTCATGTATCTGTTGGCTGCTCGGATGTCTTCTTCTGAGAAGTGTCTTTTCATATCTTTTGCCCACATTTTAATGGGGCTGTTTTATTTTTGTTTTGGGGGAGTTTTTTGGCACATTTGAGTTCCTTGTAGATCCTGAATGTTAGACTTTTGCTAGATATACAGTTGGCAAATATATATATTTTTTCCCATTCTGTGGGATGTATTTCCACTCTCTTGATGATTTATTTTGCTTTGCAGAAGCTTTTAAGTTGGAAGAGGTCCCACTCATCTATCTTATCGCTTATGGCATGGACTTTTGGGGTTTTGATCAGGAATGATTGCCTATTCCAATTTCTGTAAGGGTGTTTCCTGTGTTTTGTAAGATCCTTATAGTTTTGCAGTTTTACGTTTAGGTCTTTGACCTATTTAGAGTTAATTTTTGTATATGGTGATAGGTAGGGATCCTGTTTCATTCTGAATGTGGTCAACCAGTTTTCCCAGCACCATTTACTGAACAGGTTTTCTTCTCGCCAGTCATTTTTGGTGGTTGCTTTGTCAATAATGAGTTGGTTGAGATGTTGAGATTTTGCTTCCAGAATCTCTATCCTGTTCCATTGATCTGTATCCTTGTTCTTGTACCCATACCCAGCTGTTTTGATTATTTTAGCCTTACAGCAAAGTTTAAAGTCTGGAAGTGTGATACCTCCCACTTTGTTTCTTTTGCTGAGGGTTGTTTTTGCTATTCATGGTTTATGATTCCATATGAATGTTTGTATTGCCTTTTTTGGGGTCTGAGAAGTATGATGTTGGTAATTTAATGGGTATTGTGTTGAACCTGTAGATTGCCTTTAGTAAAATGAACATCTTAACAATGTTGATTCTTTTAATCCATGAGCATAGAATATTTTTCCAATTGTTTTTGTATTCTTTGATGTCTTTGAGCAGTGTTTTGTAATTTTTGTTGTAAAGGTCCTTCACTTTTCTGGTTAGGAAGATGCTGAGGATTAATTCCTTATTAAGAAACATTTGTTAAGCACTAGAAAAGTCATTTATCCCATTTTTCATGTAATCATTGACTAAGTAGAATTGCTACTTTACTATGACCAGGCACATTTCCAACTGTAAGAGCTACAAATATGAGTTAGATAAAGTGACTGCCCTCAAAAGGTTACAGAAGATCAAGAGAGGCAGTAACAAATAGTGTAATAGATGTTTGATAATCTTGCTAAAAATTCACACAGTATATTATAGAAACATTGAAGAAGGCAATGACTGACTGACACATATGCATTCTGTAAGCATGAAACAAGGAGAACAACACAGATACGGTCTTTTCCTTGTAGAAATGATGACCAACATCCCTCTTACATAAAGGTTGGAGGGAGAAGATAGAAACCAAAAGCAACAAGCTGTGTATTGAATGCATGAAACATTTTAGGGAGCAACCATTTAAAAAGTAGACACAAATTCTTCCCTTTTCAGTTCCTAGAATCTGAACTGATCTAGTGACTTTCTATAGCAAAGAGAAGGTTGGAGAAGCAAAATTGTAAATGTGTTCAGTTTGAACTTTAAGAGGTCTTGCACATTTCCTCTTGTTCTTGGACTCCTGATATTGCAATCGTCAACAAGTCAGAGATAGCCTTTTGAATAGTGAACAAGTCAGAGATACATGGAGGAGAGCCATGTTGTCCTAGCCAACAGTCATACAAACCCCAGCTTGATTGTAGAGGCATGAATGAGCCCAGAAGAGGTGAGAAGACTACCCAGAAGAGACCCAACACAAATAGCCAAAACGCAATAATAAGTTAAGGATACAAGCTGTTGTATTAAGCCACTAAATTTTTGAGTAGTTAGTCATCAGCAAAAATGTTGATTATGTATAAACACATATACATACAAACATGTATCTATATAATTATATTTTTATTTAAATATGAATGTGCATGTGGGCTTATCATAGGTTTTATACATGATTACCTTATATATACATGCATTTATATAGACATGTTTGTATATACACATGTATATATTTATATCACCCCCACAAAGAGTACTTTAATGACTTTGCTAAAATATTTACTCACAAATTACTACACAGAATGGAAAATTATTTTGCAATTATAAATTACATAACAGATTTTCTGTTTGGTCACATAATTCCCAGACACATTCGAACTCCTTTTTTCTTTCTTTCTTTCTTTCTTCTTTTAGAAAGCAAGATTGATTCCAAAGAGGTTGCACTAGTTTGCATTCCCACCAGTAGTGTAGAAGTGTTCCTTTGCTCCACAACCTCACCAGCATCTGTTGTTTTTTGTTTAATTAATGATGGCCATTCTTACTGGGGTTAGGTGGTATCTCAATTTGGTTTTGATTTCCATTTATCTGATGACAAGTGAGGCTGAGCACTTTTTCGTGTGTCTTTTGGCTCCCCATATATCTTCTTTTGAGAAGTGTCTTTTAGTTTCTTTTGCCCACTTTTTAATAGAGATGTTTGGTTTTTTTCCTTTCAGCATGTTTGAGTTCCTTGTAGATCCTAGATGTTAGGCCTTTGAAAGACAGTGTGGAGATTTCTGAAAGAACTAAAAATTGACCTTCTATGTGACCCAGCAATTCTCCTATTGGGAATATATCTGGAGGAACTCAAATCATTCTACAAAAATGATACCTGCACACATATGTTTGTGGCAGCTCTATTCACAATAGCAAAAACATGGAGCCAACCATGTTGACCGTCGAAGTTGGACTGGATTAAAAAAATGTGGTACATATACACAATGGAATATTATGCAGCCATAAAGAAGGACAAACATATGGACTTTGCAGCAACTTGGATGCATTTAAAGTCAATCATACTCAGTGATCTGTCACAGAAACAAAAAACATAGTACCATATGTTCTCACTCATAAGCAGAACTTGAACAATTATAATACTGTAAGAAAGGGATTGGCAGTTGAGGGAAACTGACAGGGGAGGGAGGGGCATACCTCATCAACAAGGGTACCTGCATAATCAACGTTTGCATATCTAACCCTGAATTGTATCCCAGATCTTTGTAAGAAAAAGAAAGAAAGAAAGAAAGAAAGAAAGAAAGAAAGAAAGAAAGAAAGAAAGAAAGAAAGAAAGAAAGAAAGAAAGAAAGGGATTTATTCAGAGGACAGAAAGCTCCTACAGTGGGAGGGGACCCAAAGGAGTTGCCCAGACTCCTTAATCTAAGGGTTTGATTGGTTATGAAAAAGTTGACTTTTAACATGAAACCAGAGTCCTCCATTCACTTTCTTCTAGCAACTTACTAGGAAGAAGTTCTGTCAGACACCCTACCTTTCAAAATAGAATAGATAAACGACTAAAGTATTCCTTATGTTGGCTATTGGATAAATTGGTACCCGAGGAATGACTGCTAAAAAAGGTTACCCAGGTGTTGATCACTGTTGCTCTGCACAGCCCCAGCCGATGCAAACAGTGCTAAATGGCTATAAAAATAATAGAAAAGAGAACAGCAGGGAAAAAAAAACCTTGGGGCAGTGGCAAGAGGAGGGCTGTTAGAAATGTTCAGGTTGTTATTTTTATTTCTAGAAATGTAATGGGAAGAATGTGCTTCCATATATTTAAATAACTTCAGATGTGTTTGGGTTAACAGTATTTCTTGAAAAAAACCTGTTTGTTACATCTCTCTATATAAATTTCTCTCATTAGAATAGCTAAACTCTACAATTTGAGTGAACAGAAATTTTGACTAGAAGTTTAGGGAGAAGAGGGGAGAGGAGACTATATAAAAACATTGCACATGTATAAGGAAGGCTACTCTAGGTTAAACACTTCCCAAATATTCTACCTTGGGAGTAAATGAATACAGTAAATAGAGTCCATAAAATTGAGTACTCCAAATGTATCATCTAAGATGACTTGAGATGGCCTAGAGGCAAAAAAATAAAAATAAAACATTAATGCTGAAAATAAATAAAACATTGGAATTATGAGTGGCTCAACCCTAGGCCCTTCTTTGATTCTTACTCTTTCCCTTCCCTCCATGAATCCACTTTCTCGACCATACATTTTTGTAAATGACATCTCAGTAGCCCTCAAGTTTACATTTCTTAACCAGAAGTCTCTTCTGATTTCTGCGCCTGTACATCCGTTTGAATATGTCACTTTCAAATGCCACAAAGATACCACAGACTCACTGAGTCAATAGTCGAAATGATCATCTTCACAGTCAAATTGAATTGCCTTCTGGTTTCCTTTATTGGTTAATGACCCAGACATCCATCCAGCTCTGACTCAGAAATCCAGGAGTTACTCGTGTTGCTTGACATTTTCTCACCCCAGATCCAGTTTTTGTAAGGTCTTAACAGTTTCATTCCTTAAAACCTCTGAAAAAATCCACTTCTCTCCCTCTCCATTGTCATTTCCTAGTGTAGCCACTATCATTCTTGCCTGGACTGCTTCTACGGCCTCCAGCTTTTTGTCTCACAGTCAAGAATTATTCCTCTAATTCTCCCTCCACTGCAGCAAGCATGATTATGTGAAAAACAAATAGGATCATTTTTGTACTTAAAAATCTTCAACAGCTTTTAATTTTTTAATTGCCAAGTAAGAAATATTTACCAGGTTCTAGAAGTTCTGCATGAACTAAATAAACTCTGCCTGCTTCTCTAGCCTGTTTCTCTTTGAGTTCAGATGTTGAGTGTTTCAGGCAAAGTGATTCCTTTGATTCTAAGTATAAGACACTCCTCTTTCCTCATCATTTGGCATGTGCTGCTCACTCTGCTTCCACTGGAACCTCCACCTCCTTCCTCCAGCAATTTCTACTCACATTTCAGATCTTGACTGATGTGTAACTTCCTCAGGAAACCCTTTCCTGACCATCAAGTCTCAGGCTAGTAAAGTCTCCCTGCTTAACTTTATTGTTAGCATTACTTTTCTTTTGGAACAGTTGTCATAATTAACAATGATATGCTTTCTTGATTAATGTCTGTCTGGATTTGTGCTGTCTGATACCAGGAGTCAAATAGAGCAATATAAATTTAATTAAATGAAAAAATGTAAAAACACTTCTTCAATTAATCTAGTCACATTTTGAGTGTTCAGTGGTCATATATGACTACTTACTACTGTATCAGACACTGTAGATAAAAATTTTTTCTTCACAGCAGAAAGTTCTATTGTGCATAACAGGCCTTGATTGTAAGCTCTGTGATCAAGTAGAGTCAATACCCATTTGCTCAACATTAAAATCTGATTCTTAGTAGATAGCAATAAGTATCTTTTCTTTGTTGTTGAAGGGAAACCTTCTCCAGCCTTTCTATCAAACTTTTTTATTTTATATTAAAAAGTGATTTCATTCAAAATCTTCAAATTTGGTTTGCTTACTTGTTAAAGATGAATGAATTTGCTCCTGTGTTTGCATCTTCATGGTTTAATATAGCTCACGATGATGATCCAGTTTAGTATTGTACTATAGTTCATGGCTAAAATTTTCTTATATCTCATTCTAGGTACTTATGATTTAATGACATCTCAAGATTAAGAACCTCTGTGGTTTAAGGGCCAACAATTCCCTTCAAGTGTTCCTAAATCACAACTGCCTCTCCTTTTAAATTGCAATATCACCTTTTCCTTGTGTAGATTGATTATGGGCCAATTGGCTCTTATCCATATCTCTAAATCAACTATGCATTGGTAGAGCTGGCAGGTTGCACGGGGAATTAGAAACAAGAACAGTGAAGCTCATCTTAAGTCACTCTCTCATAACTTTGAGTCAGGTTACCTTTCAGTCTGTCACCTCTGCAGAAGATTAGAGGGTGGCTTCACTTGGAACACTTATTCCTCCTTGACTTTACTTCTACTTTCACACCACATCAAAAAGTCTCCACTAAAATGTTGAGGACTTAAAAAAAATAATAACTGAAAAGAAAGACAATGCTTTGTATAAATGTGAGATCCAAATTCATGACTACTTTGAAATAAAATTAAATGTCAAAGAGGCCATGGAGTGTTTATATCTATTCTACCACCTAAGGCACCTTCCATGAATTGATGTTAGGGACCTGGTAAACACTCTGAATAAACCTCAGAGATTCTCTGGGATCCACAGACTTTTAAACATTTAGAGTGGGTGATATGCCATTAAAAAAGAGATTAGCCTTAGTGAATAAAACACTACAAGCCAGTGTTGTCAGAGGGCACATATGTTCACAAGGGAAATGTTGGGGGTATTCGTTACTTCTATATAACACAGGAACTCTTTTGAGATCAGGTATAAATAAGAGGTTATTGCTCCCCAGCACCCCTTAAATTAGGCTACAATTATCCTTCCATTATTGCCACAGGGCAAAACAATGAGATGAACCAGAGGACAGACACAGAGAGAGAACATCACAGCACTCAAATAAAGAAAAGTCAATCATCTTGAATTAATAGATATTAGTAAATATTTTTATACAGTCTATTGGGGGGAAGAACTTTATACCAATGTCCCCAACTTACAATGGTTCAACTTACAATTTTTTTGACTTCATTTAGGTATGAAAGCAATATGTATTTAGTATGTCCCTCCACTTATGATGAGGGCTATAACAGGATAAACCCATTGTAAATTGAAAATACAGTAAGTCAACTATACACTTTTGACTAACTGTATTTTCAATTTATGATGGGCTTATTGGGACAGAACTCAGTGTAAGTCAGTGAGCATCTATAATTAAGAAAATGAAGGACTTTGGACAATCACATTTCAATAAATATATAACTCTTTTCATTTAACACTGACTATCCTGATTAGAGAAAATTAGCATCATAATACAGAACACTCAGGATTCTTTCAAAGTGTGAGATTAGCAGAATATAGGTTATAAAACTTCAGAATTTTGAGTCTAAACAGAGATAATAGTTTAGATTTTATGCTTTATTTTGTTTATTCTTTCCTATATTCTTAGTTGAAAGGATTTAAAGTTCACATCAAAAGCTAGTTCTCTGGAACCTCTATATTGTTACTCATAATTATGCATATAATAAATGTTTAATTATTCTATACAGATGTTATTCTATAGTGTTATCTCATTCACTTTCAATTAACTTTATAAAGCCCAAATTTACAAACACTGAAAACAAAATAAAATTTAGACAATCTTAAGTATTAAATAGATTAACTGTTGCCTGGATCAGGCAAGGATGGGGGAGCAGAGGAGAGCAAATCAATGAAACATGTAGTGGAAAGTCTAGTACTACTCAGATAACCACCATTCTTGTAAAATGATGCCATAACAGGTATAGTTTCTTATTATTATTTTACATGAACTTGTAAGATAGTATAGGAAATGAGGAATGTGGACTTTAAAATCACCAGGTTCTAAAATTACATTTTCATTCTGCAACTAAACAAGAATCATTTAACCTTCTTTACTCTTCATATCTATAAAATGAGGTTGCTCATTTTCAGACTAATTGTCAAAACTTGAATAAGGTAATGCATATAGAAGCACTTATCACATTGTAGATTCAGAGGCATCCACCAAATAAAAATATTATACCTTAGAAACAAAATTATGTTTTTTATTGGAAATGTATTAGATAATATGAGCAGACATAATAAGATGGCTACTGAAAACAATTGTAACTAATATAGTTTTTTTATTTTTATTTATTTATTTTATTTATTTATTTTTTTTGAGTTGGAGTCTCACTCT
>NW_007256304.1:588853-630085 GCF_000164805.1 Carlito syrichta
CAAGAGGGGAGTAGGACTTAGAACCTCAAAGTATGATCTCAACAACACTCTCCCAGTAAAACTCATGCTTCCCTATAACGAAATGAATGCTTTTTTCTTCCCCACCACCAATCCTGAAGTGGAAGGAATAACCTGTATGTTTGAATTACATAGGTTATTTAGGAAAGTCTATCCCACACACAAAGCATCATCTGGGTTGGAAAGTTGAGGCTGTTTATGGGGTAAAGTCTTCAACTTGCTCACCTGGGATGGGGAGATACTAACCCGACCATCTTAAGTGTTCTCTCTGGACCACATGTGCTTCTAAGCCTTTTCCATGCATGAGCTCATGGAGTTAATACACTAACTCAAAGGTAAAGTTCATATTATTATCTTGTTTTTTTTTAACTTTTAATTATTTTATTTTTATATTTATTTATTTTTTTTGAGTTGGAGTCTCACTCTGTCACCCAGACTGGAGTGCAGTGGCCGCTCCCAGCCACCGCAGCCTCGACCTGCTGGACTCCGGCGATCCTTCCGCCTCAGCCTTCCAAGTAGCTGGAACTACAGGCGCGCGCTACCACGCCCGGCTCATTTTTGATTTATTGTAGAGATGAGGTCTCGCCAAGTTGCCCAGGCGGGTCTCGAACCCGCGGGCTCAGGCAATCCACTCACCTCAGCCCCCCAAAGGCGCGGGATTACAGGCTGAGCCACCGAGCCCGGCTTAATATAGTTTATTTAAAGAATACTTTAGGATCAGAGGAAATGTCTCCTAAAATACCATGTTGACTAGCCTCCACACATGGAACTAATTTGGTCAATATCTGGATATTTCTAAAGATATAGACCAAATATGTGGTTCTAAAAAATTGATTTTATTCTGGTTGTTATCTAAGTATTTAAAATTATGTAGAAATTATTTAGTGGCAAAGATATACTACATCAAACATGAATGGTAATGATCATAATTTTAAGGCTAAAGAGTATTTACCAATGTTAGTGAAAATATTTCTGTTCTCATTTATCTTCTCTATGATTACAATCATTATTTCTTGTTAAAACTCACATATTTGGGAAGAACTAGAAGTAAATTAAGTAAAAGATTTTATAAGGAATATCTTCATTAACATTTTAAAATTAATAGAAAGCAAATATCACATATGCCATTTTTTCTGAAATTCTTAACTTTTTATTAGAACTCAGAGCAACTACAATAATAAATATTTAGCAAATAATTGTGAATAGCGAACAAAGAAGATGGATTTCCATATAAATGGTTAAATTGTTTTTGAAAATAATATATTCCAAATGCAGTTAGTATTTGCCACATCGTTGTATGTTGGGTCATTCTGTGTTTGGGAAGTTTCTTGGTGCAGACATATTATATTCATAATAGTTTAGAATCCAACATGCCTACATTATATAAAAAGTGAATAACCATGAACTTTATGCATGCTGAAAAAAAAATCTCACCTCATCATCTGATTTCTCATGAAATGTATTATGAACTATACTATTAGAAATACGATTTTTAATGGAGCTCACAAACTGATATTGGTACTAAAAAATGGCTCCTTTAAGAACTTCCCCTTTACTAAGGCCCTAATTCAAATAGGGTAAGGTTTTGGCAAGAACAATAATTTGTATTTTCTAAATGAACCCGCTTTGTGCCAATCGAGTTTTTCTTCTTCTTTTCTTGGTAAGTGAAGAAGGCCAAATGCATTTCATGGTTTAAAAAATAAACATTGCTACTGGCTTGAGGCCTAGCTCACTAAGTATTGGCTTGTAGTTAGCTCATTTTGTCAGTCATTGGTATACCCAGAAAATGAAGGAATGTTCTGTAACAGGAATGCCAACAGACAGTGAGTGTGATACAACTCTAACGTATCTTCCTTGACTATTTTCTTTTTTATCTGTTCAACTTAAAGTGATCTAAATCCATCTACTTCTGGCTGTCAGTCTCCACATATTCACCTTTGTTGCCAATGCAGTGTCACCCATCTATGACTGTATTTTTTGGTTTCTTGCTCTCGGTCTCTAATTTGTAGAGCCAATTTTTTGCTTCTCCAAAGACTCCCACACCAAGCATTCTGCCATTAACTGCTGAAATGGAACTCTGTCAAAAATCCTTTCAAAATGCAGTGTTTTATGAGAAATTGTGTAGTTTGTTACAGAAACATTTTTATACTTCATCATCAACATTATATGTTTTCACTTAGAGCCATACATTTTAAAGGTGAACAGAGTAAGTATGCACTCTATTATAAAGATGAACAGAATAAATATAAGGGCTACATGCTAGATCCTCAAATAGAAAATATAACCATTGAATATTTCTATTCTTGAAATGAACAGCTACCACCACTAGAAAGTATAGGTCAAAGATTGTAACGTTTGATCAAATTATTAGTAAATAGAACTAGAAAGGCTTGGCATTTAATCACTTTTCCTATATAGAAGAAATATATATCTTATTTTTTAATGCTACCAGGTACAAGTTTTCTACGTACTAAATGCACAAACAGTTTCAAAACATAAGCTTATACTCTCCAGAACAGGTCATTATAAATTAATTTAAGCACAAATTATGAATACAAAGATTAAATTATTTTAAATTAAATTTATTTATTATTGAGCATGATAAAATATTTGATGTGGCAAAGAAGGATCCAGACAGAGCAATGAAGGCAAATATTTAAGGACCCACACAATTAGTAAAGAGTATTTGAATAATCTTTGCTTTTTCCCTTGAATCATTAACTGAAAGAAAAGGTCAAGGAAAGTTAGTAAACAAAAACATTAGACCAAAATATCAATTCGGATATAAGACAGATAAGCTGTTCAGAGACAAACAATAAAAAATGATTCTGATCTTACATTTTAACTTCTGCATTACCTATTATTACCTGAAAAAAATGTGTTCCAACTTTTTTTCCACAGAATAGCTAAGAATGTCATACAGTAGAAAAAGCTATGGCATTTAAGTAAGTTTGAGAAATGCTGGAAGGTATATCCTTGTTTTAGACATTCAGATTATTATATTAATGTAAACATATTTGACTCTGCTAAGAGTGATAATATCCTCACATATTTGACCATGGAAGACTTTTAACAGTTTCTTATAGCAGACTCTTCTGCAGAATGCACATTGAGAAATATTGGCTAGGCCTAAAGCTTCTCCTTTTAGGATGTAATTTGTCATTAATTTTAATTGAAAAATAATTTCATTTTTCATCCTTTTTCATATGTAATATAACAACAGTTACCCAGGATTTTTTTCTTTTTATTTGAACAGATGAAATAAAGAATAGACAGAGAGAAGAAATGGCAGAGTATTAAATCATAGTTCATTTTTTTCATTAAAAAAATCTAAGAAGGTGACTGTATTTTGAATGTTTATTTTATACACTGAGACTTTGCCAAAGTCCTTTATCAGGGCAAGGAGGTTTTTGACAGATTCTCTTGGGTTTTCAGGGTATAGGATCATGTCATCCACAAAGAGGGATAACTTTACTTCCTCTTTTCCTATTTGGATATCAACCAACCATGCTGCCCATCGAAAGTGAACTGGATAAAAAAAAATGCAGTACATTTACACAAAGGAATATTATGCAGTCAAAAAGAAAAACAAAATTATGAACTTTGCAGCAAATTGAATGGAATTATAGTCTATAATACTCAGTAATTTATCACAGAAACAAAGATCTGAATACCACATATACTCACTCATACATTTATCAAAACATCATAAGGAAGGGATTGGCAGTAGTGGGACACTGCCAGCAGGGGGGACATAACATCAATAAGGGTACCCACACTTTACCTGTATGATGACCACATATGTACCTATACCTAATTTGTACCCCACATTTAAAAAATTAAATCACCCTTAAACATTTTTAAAAATAGACTGTTCTGATTGTCATCCCAGATAAATTTTCTGTGCAAATATTTTGTATAATTGTTTCTAATATATGAATTAAACTAAATCACTATAATTAAATTTACTGTTAAATTACATAGTCCCACAAAATCTGAAGTTTTCCCTTTATTATCCATTGCCGATAAAAATGTTACTAACAGATTTTTCTAACTATTATTAAAATTCAACTGTTTGCATTGGTAAATTTCCTCACACTTGTCGAAAGGAAAACTGCCATCTTGATAATCAGAATTTATTAAGCATTCATTTCTTATCACCCTAGGATCCTCCATACATAATGATTGCTGCGGGGCTACCTCACCCTGATCCCCTTCACATGAAGCTGTTGAGAATGAGGAACCAAACTATTGTTTGGAAACCAGGGAGGATGAAATTTATTATTAAAAGCCTGTAATAAGTAGATATATTGACTGCTTTTTCCTTTTAATAAGGTGATATTTATTTTTAATAGATGGCAAAACTCTCTGATACAATCGAGTACAATCATCCATAAAGAATGCCTCTTATGTAAAGCTCTGGTGCTAGAAACTTACAATTCAAGATGCTCTAAGAAATCTCCTTTCTCCCCATCTGTAGGCTACACTATGTTCTATTGATACCTTGGCAGGGCTATAATACATCCAAGATCATTTTTCTCTCACGACAGTCTAACATCTATGTCTACATGTGGATCTTCTAAGTGTCTACATCCTGTACAACCTATACCTGACAGAAGCCAACATTTTTTTTCCTTAAGGGGGAGTGAGAAATAAAATATAAGAGTATATGGGAATGCATGACTCACGGAAACAGGGAAGAGATCCAGAGTCTCCCTTCTCCGCTGTCACAAAGTTATCTGCCATCAGGAAGGAGCAGAGACTGAAAACAACATTTTTGAAAAGAGATTTATAAATCAAGGAAACCTCTGAAAGCACCAATAGTGTCATAAAGTGATGGCAAGACACAGAGAGATCAGTAAGGGATGATCACACAAAGTCAATCTATAAAATATTGATACTATCAATTAAAAAATAAATGAAATGAGTTCTTTTGTTTATTTTATTACTTCTTAACTAATTTTAATCTACTGAATCTCTTAGAAACATGATCTAAATTTAACATTTTGTTCCTGCACTATTATTTTAATAAAAGGTTCTAAGTCTTTAATCTTGCTGGCTAGAAAATGAAATTATTTCGTAGAAGCTTTTTAAGCAGGAGCACCGCAACTCTCTTTCATGAAAAAACATGATGTAGCAGAAAAGATCAAAGATTTATAGGGAAGTTCTTTTTCCTCTTTTTGAAAGCTGATGCCCATGGCTTTCACTAATTGAAAATTTTTCTTTACAAAAACAGACCTGTAGGCAGTCTATTTGCAGCTGCCAGCATTAACTGCACATCGCTGTAACTTCCTGCTTTTAGAAACTGACTAGGAGATCAATGGAATGGGATGCTGACAATTTGAGGTGGACTTCACTAATTTGTAATGACATGGGTGTGCAGAACAACAAGTAATTACCTCACCATTATCTTTCATAGTTTCAAGTGATACAACTGACACTATCATTATCCATGAGTAAAGATAAGGGAAAAAAAACTCAGTGGTCATTAACATTGAAAACACTTATGGTTCATTTTTACTGAGAAGCTCTTTTCACTGTAGGAATGTTACCAAATTAACGTTGTGTGTGTGAGTGTGTGTGTGTGTGTGTGTGTGTGTGTGTGTGTGTGTGTAATCATTGCTATTGATGTTCCAATGTTAAACCCTAGAAAGTGTCTTGTTTGAAATATCAAAGATGTGATTAGATTAAATGTTTAATAATATCACCTCAAAATATTCTATCTATTATGGTTTTCATGAGTTTCTCCAAGACATTAATAATAGTATAAAAGGACTGTACCATTGTGCTTGGGAAAAAAATTTTGTTTTATTTTCATTTTACTATTATCTGAATTAGAGCTTTAGAATTTGTGAATGTCCACAGCAGAGTCAAATCTGTTATTTAAGCTTTGCATAACTGATATATTTCAAAAATTTTTAAGTAAAACTATACACCAGATATTTCTTTGCTGATATAGGTAAATTGTTTTTTTCTTTATTTTATGTCCATTTTGTCCTTTTTCATTATATTCAGATGAATAGATTCTGAATTCCAAATCAAAGTCTGGAGTTTTGCCTCTCAGGAAAAAAGTGTAGACACAGGAGGGTGGTTTTCAACTTTCTTCAGTTGGCTTAAATGAATTATAAGCTTTGGTAAAAGGTCACATTTTATTAGACTTTCATTAATTAAATGAGAGCATGTGTTCTTTCATCATCTGTTTCTATCTTCACATTATATTACAAAGTTTATTTTTAAAGAAAAATAATTATTTTGTTTAAAACTGTAATAAATGTCAGCAAAAAAAAAAAAAAATTTCCAAAAAGTAATATTAAAAAAAAAAAAGTCTTACCATTCAAAAATAGCCACAGAAATGTTTTGGTGCAGTTCCTCCCAATCTGTTGTCTAGGAAGAAGTAGGCATCTCTATTCTCTCCTTGACAGCCGGAAAAATTCTTTATACCATATGGAAACACATGAGTCACTCCCCCTTGAAAAACTCTAAGTAGGGGCCAATCACATTTGAAACAAACTCCAATATTCTTTCTTCATCCCACAAGGTCCTGCATAATTTAACTGCTTACTCACCCTCTGACCCTAGAAATTTTACAGGGAATTTTGTGTTTATCTCCTGATTATCTTTTAAACTATCCCATTAGTTCTTCATATCATGACCTCTGAATTCCTACTTTGTCATCATCTAGGATGACCAAAATTGTCCCATTTGGAAATCTGAAAATCCCACATCCCAGAAACATACTCAGCTCTCAGCAAACAGGGTATTCCTAGAATAAGGATATAAATTATATTCTTAACATGGTAGTCATTTTATCATGTTAGTCTTTGAATAACAATTGCTCATAATTCCATAAAGGTGTGTTTCACAGTATGCGATTTATTAATGTTTTATTTCCCTCAGTGACATAGAGTGCCGTTTTTACTAATAAAAACAAACCTGTTAAATCTAAGGACCAGTTTTTGGCTATCTATTCTCAGTAATTAACTGTAGGTCTAAATTAGCAATAATACCATACTTTTTAAGTAACTGACTTTACAATATGCTATAGTATGTAGAAATAGAAGTTTCCTCTCATTTTACTCTCAATGATTTTTTTTTCATTTATTTTTTGGATAAAGTTCAAAATAATTTGACAGGTTATAAAATATCACATGAAAATAGAAATTTGAATTACATGGAATGTACAGTTAAGAAAAATGCCTGAAGTTGTAATATTGAAATTCTTCATTCAGGAACATATACACTGTCATATGACTTTTCACATTATTCTTATAATTTTTAATACAATGTTAGTAAAATGTATATATAGGTATTAAGCATTTTAAAGTTGAGTTTACATTTATTTGATTTCCCATTGCTTATTTTGAGTTGCTTTAGTGAAAAAGATGACAAATTTAACACTTTATTTCCAGTTTTTACAGTTTTTCTTATCTTATTCCTTTGACTAGAACTCCAGAATCATGCTATTAAATAATAACTACAATGGTGTTCCTCATAATGTCTCCTTTTTTTTTTTTTGCTATAAATACTTTAAAATAGAGTACATCTTATACTAACTCTAAGGAAGTCAAACAGTTGTGATTCTTCACTTAAAGACTATGCTTTTTTATTTCAACTATCTATTTCCAAAAGTATTGTTCCCCCATTCTTATGTATTCCTGCTTTACCACAAACCACGGAACATATTTAATCTGCCTATTAAGAAATTCTACACAAGTAGGACTCTTGCTGCACTCAGGAAAGGCTCTTTCAATTCAGAGTAAAAGCCCTACTGATTGCCACAGTTGCCTGCATTTTAGCCTCACCACCCACAAATTCTGCATAGTCTTCCTTTGGTTTCCTTTACTTGTCATGGTAGGGAACAGTGTTGCTTCCTTGGGAATGAGCCTGTCTCTCATTGCTACCTCTTTCTTCACCAGCTCCATTGATTATCCATCTATGCTACAGGTTCCCAGAATATCTGCCTTTAAATTCCATTTGGCCTTCTTTTAAGAGAGACAACCTCTTCCAAACCTGCCCTAATACATCTCCCAAACTTCCAAACCCACCAATCTTTGTGTCTTCTTTTTTTTGGAAAACTCAAACCAATATAGTGCTGGAAGTGTTATGATGGGACTCCGGGATGGCTCACACACCAACTACCTGCAAATAGAAAACTGTTCATTCTAGGTGCTTGTTGTATGGAGTAATGTTCTAATTGCAAAGATTTTATCTGAGGTTACCTGAGTGAAAAACTTCCCAGTGGAAGAGAAATTCCTTGCAGGTGTGATGATTCTGAAATTTGAAAGTGATGAGGGAACAAATGCCTATAAAGACAGCACAGCTAGCTGCTTTTGTACTAAATTTTATTGATGCCCTACAGAAGGATAATGAGAAATTGAGAGAGCTGTTAATAAGCAGTTAAAGACTAAGTAGGCGAGCATGCACAGAAGATCTAATATTTAGAGATGCAGGATCCAACAAGTACCTAAATGGTCAAAGCAGATCTGCTATACTAAAGTTGGGTCCATGGTTGAAAAACCTGAGAATATTAAAAATGAGACAAGAACAGTTGCACGAATGTCTGTGATGAAGTAGGCTTCTAAGATCCCTCACATGCCTCAGAATGTGTGGAAGTTGCCCATACTTAACTAGCCAGAGTTAGCACTTATCGTATGCTGGGTAAAGCTCTTAAGGCCTCTCCCCCGAAAGGCAACAGGTTATTCATTGAGACGTCCTCACCTCCTCTCCTGATGCTATATAGAAATTAGGATTAAATTCCATCTTTGGGGTTTTCTGGGTCTCACAAGGAAGGAAAGAGATACAGACTGTTACAACTATCTAGGAAGATCTGTCAGGAACCAGCAGAGTAACACTGAGATTGGTTTCTGAGGGCGCTTGATTAAGGAAGCTACAACATAGGACTTGAAAAGCATAACTTGCATGACTTAGGGATGCTGTCTTGGAATATGAAATATCATACTCTGGCAAGGACACCAAAGAATGAAGAAAGCTCTGTGTTAGGAGGTATTTAGAGGCTGGGAAACACTGATGGCCAATAATGAATGAAGTAGAGATGCCCAAGCCTCCCCAGAAGGTGGGAGAAGGAGTGGAGAGACTAAATAGAGTAGATATACTGGAGTAAATATATTATGTGAGACCCAAAAACCCATTAGAAGATTATGTTCCACAGGAGGATAGATCATTAGCCAAGAAGGACAGGAATGCACCAGTGAGAATGCTACCAGAATTTCACTGGTGGCACTGTTCTACAAGCCAGGGTTTGATATTAGAGAGTCACAGAGCTGAGCTTATTAATATTCATAGGTATAATGGGTCACCATAGCGAACTAGACCAAACAACTATGCTTAACTTTCAGGAATCAGGAGATACAACTACCATAACAGCTGACAAGGTAAGGGTTTAGTTAAGGCCTACAGGGGGTTTTGATGACTACTAGACATAGTATCCCTAGGACCAAATTTGCTAGAGGAGTAGCCAACAAGTTGCTGATTAATATCTCTAACCAAACAACTAGAAGTGTGTGGTTGTTTTGATAAAAAGTCATGATCTGTGTTTAGTTTTCAGATCTGAGCCACTTTTCAAATTCAGAACACACTGACTGAAGCAGTAGCCCTAGGAAACCTAGTGGTATGCATTTATTGTAATGATTCCCTTCGTTCCTTTTCCAAAGGGACCTAAATATCTTCGTAAATATAGCACTGACTTAGTTTTATTCAGGTGATCATACACTGGTGAAAAGGAATACCTAGGTCTCAGGAGAAATTTTGGACACAATGTCTAAAATGACATTGATACCCAGAGAAACAAAACACAATGGCTTTGCCTTTTAGAGTAGAACCTTATGAACACCAAGTACTAAATGGAGTCCTGCTGAAGATCAAATAACAGTGGGTCCCAGTGCTCTTTTTCCCAGTAAAATTGGAATTGCTATGTTGGCAATTAGAAAAATATTCCATATTGAATGTTTCCT
Organism: Carlito syrichta; assembly: GCF_000164805.1. Classification (NCBI taxonomy): domain Eukaryota; kingdom Metazoa; phylum Chordata; class Mammalia; order Primates; family Tarsiidae; genus Carlito; species Carlito syrichta. Next base: position 598,843 of record NW_007256304.1, read on the forward strand.
ATGAAGGAGACTAAATTGAAACTTTCAAAATTGCCTCCCACTCCTGGCCAAGATAGTAACTCAAAAGCAATTATTACACCACCACTGCAGAAGGGTGCAGGATGGCGGAAATTAGAAATGCCATTAAAGACCCAAAAGATGCAAAAGCAGTGGTCCAATTATATTTTGACTTGGTTCACTGTTCTGGCCCCTGGAGAATAAGTACGATGGCCTCTGGCTTAACCAAGTAGGAGCCCTTTCCATCTACTGAGCTAGCTGTGGTCTTATTGCTAAAGCAGATTAATAAAGCCTCAGGTATCTGGCATAAGGCCTTTGATGTGGTAAACACATTCTTTTCAATCTTTCTCAAGAAAATGGATCACAAACAAATGGCATTCATAGGAGATGTACAAAAATAATTATTTACACTTTTATTTCAGGAATACATTAGTTCTCTTTCCTCTGTCAGAATATAGTCTGAAGAAATCTGGCCATTCTTGTCAACTCTTTCAATATTTCACTGATCCATTACATGAATGGCATCATGTTGATTGGACAAGGCAAGTAAGAAGTAACTAGTGGATGACTTGGTAAGACATAATCACCCCAGAGAATGGGAGATAAATCCTAGGAAAATTCAGGAACCTGTTGGTTCAGTAAAGATTTTAGGGTTCTTAGGGGCAAATGATGTGCTAGGATAGAGTCAAAGAAAAACTGCTGCATCTTGCATTCTCAGCTACAAAGAAGGAGGCACCACATTTGCAGACCTTTTTGGATTCTTGTGGTAGTACATTCAACCTAGCATTTATTAATATATGGAATTACCCATTTATTTTAATTTGCCTGTGTATCATCTAAGTTTCTCACTTAAATGTATGCACCGTGAGAGAACAAAACTGTTCTATCTCCAGTATCTAAAACTGTGTCTGGATCAATGACATACCAATAGTAGGGTGGTAGAAGCTGTAAACTCCGCCTGTAGGAAAGAAAAAGAAATCATAAGATAATTTAAAACCAAAATTAAACCAAATGAATTCACTCTTGATTATTATCATGCACCAGCAATACTAAATGATATAAGTGACAAAATAACTGATTTTGGCGTAATTTCTAACCAATTGTTGCAATTTCTATTAAGTATGGCATCTTACTATGAATTTGTTTTTGTTATATTATCATAATTTTTTTGTTTAATAAACACAGTATCCACAAAGAAAGCAATTCTGATAACTCCTGGTTACAGTTGGATCATGACTCAATAAAAGAAGAACAGCTACATGTCTATTTAAGACAGTAAGCTCTAAATCCATCCAAGCTGCTGCAAAGTTCATAATTTTGTCCTTCTTTATGACTGAGTAATATTCCATCATGTATAGGTACCACATTTTTTGGACTTAGAGTCTACAATACTGAGTGATCTATCACAGAAACAAAAAACTGAGTATCACATGTTCTCACTCATAAGCAGATGTTGAACAATTATTATACTACTATAAGAAAAGGATTGGCAATAATGGGAAACTGTCAGGAGAGAGGAGGACAGTACTGGCAGTAGTGGGAAACTGCCGGGATGGGGGACACAATTCATCAACAAGGGTACCTTCATAATGAATATTTGTATACCTAACCCTGAATTGTACCCCACATCTTTAAAATAATTTTTTTTTAAGACAGTAAGCTTTCCAAGGTTTGGAATTATTGAAGTTTCCTTCAGATACAGTTTCTGTCTCCAACTCTAGAACTAATTATATTTTTGTATTTTACCAGTGATTATAAAAAACAATGAAATAGAACTTGAGTTACTTTCATTCTGTCATTGTATGTAGTCATTTGGAGTTTTTATTTGTGTTTAGTATTTTTGAGACAGTGAAACTGTGTGAACTGTGGGATGTAATATTTTTGTTTGGCAAGTGTGCATTCTAATTCATTACTGAATTTTAATAATATTATTAATATGGCATTTCCATTTCTTTTTTTAATTGGAGTCTCACTCCGTCACCCTGACTGGAGGGCAGTGGTACACTCACAGCCACCACAGCCTCAACCTGCTGGGCTTAGGCAATCCTTCCACCTCAGCCTTTCAAATAGCTGGAACTACAGGTGTGTGCTACCACATCCGGCTTATTTTTTTTTAGTTTATTGTAGAGACAAAGTATCACCAAGTAGCCCAGGTTGGTTTCCAACCCCTGGGTCAGGCAATTCTCTTGCCTCGGCCTCCCAAAGTGCTGGGATTACAGACTGAGTCACCGAGCCAGCCTCCACTTTTAAAATAAAAATAAACTTTTTATTTTAGAAGTTTTAGACTTACAGAAAAATCTCAAAGTTAGTACGGAATTCCTGAACACCCTATATAACAGTTTCTTTTATTACTAAGAGAATTAGTATGGTATATTTATCACAGTTAATTAACCAATATGGATACGTTATTTTTTACAACATCTATAGTTTATTCAAATTTTCTTAGCTTTTACCTAATGTCTTTCTGTTTCAACTTCCCAGTCAAAACACAGCATTACATTTATTCCTCATGTCTACTTACCTGTGACAGTTAGGAAGGGGCACTTTTAAAAATTGTCAAAAATATGCCCCAGAGACTAATGGTGGTCCATCGCCCAAGGAATATTTCAAACTATTTCCAAGAGTGATGGGAGAATATTTTATAGCAATTTTTAAAAATTAAAAGTCCTTTTTAATATTGTAAATTGAAACATATATAAAAGTAGATAATCATATCATAATGAACTTCCATGCACTTATCACAGACAAATTCTTTTTAATTTTCTTAAACTTAAAAGTAAGTATATTAATGATAGCATGATTGGTAGAAGTCTGTTGCAAAATCAAAGCCATAAGATTTCATAGATTTTAGACAATCAAATTCCCCTACTTTTTTCCCCTCCTGCTTGATGGGGTTTAGATCTTTAATTTAGTTTTTTAATCTAATTTAGTTCCTTTGCTATTATTCAAATGTAGAATTCTACTTACATGAATGGTGACCATTTTGATTTTCAAAAAAAGGGTAATGATGGCCTATTAACATGACTGTGCACTCATCAATAATAATTATTATTAGAACTATATAACAGAAAAATGGTTTATTAATTAATGATAAACAAAGTAAACACAGTATAAAATTGTACACATTAACATACAAATGTGTGAACTTTTACTCTACATGACTATGTATACTAACCAGGAGGAAATAGAAAAAATGACATCAATGTTTGTCACATGCTATGTTTGCAGTTGCTTTCATTATTTTTTAAAATTAATCATTTTATTTTAAGATAATTATAAATTTACATTTCAAACTATATCAAACTATAAGAAATAATGCAGTGAGATTCTGGGTATACTTTACCAAGTTCCCCCTTGGTAAGAGGACATCTTGCAAAACTCTTCACTATCACAAAAACGACATTGATAGAGTCAATATATACTCTACTTTGAAAAATCAGTTGTTTCAACAATAAAGATGGATAAAAGAAAGAACGATTAATACTTATTTTTCCATGCATATTACTGAAACCAATTTTGTTACAGAGAAAAGGGAGGTGTATCCATTTGGGGTTTAAATATCTTACATATGCCGTGGTCTGGACTTTCTGGACAGTTATAGAAAGTGTTTTATTATGCTAGCAAGTAAATGAAAATGCATATTTGCCATGTTTCTCTTTTCAAAGCAAGTTAACATTTATTGATTTATCATGAAAAAAACAGTTACCTGATGTTCATTCTCAAGTAGCATGCTTTCTCACTTTCTGTCTCAGTGGTGTATGTTCTGCCTCATCTGTAGCATTACGCATTGGAAAAGGAGTGACTGAACTGTCTCTAACTCTCTTCATCCTTGTCTCATTCCATTTCCCCTTAACCTTAAGCAAAAAACTAAAAAAAAAAAAGAAAAAAAACTGTTCAGTTCTCTAAATAAAATCAAAAGACAATTTATGTACATTTAAAGGAATCATATGAAGATTCAATTAATTTGATTCTTAAAAATCTGAAAACAGATGGTCACTAAATAAAAACAGGATATTGCTGTATTGTCAATCATATCAATGGAACTTGAAGTTGTTGATTTGCTTCCCATTTAAAAAATGAATACAAATTAAAATGCAAATGAAATGATAAATGCAAGCCCATTTGTAAATTAAAATACTACCCATAAGAAAAATGAAATAAGACAATGAGCCAGTTGTGGAGAAAGTAAGATATCAATAAGTGCTCACTTTTGGCTAATTTTGTCCTCAAACTAATGATCAAAGTGATAGGGCTTTTAGTGCCCCAGTTGAAAACTATAGCTTTGTTTTTACCATTTCTCAGAAAAAAATACAGCATAATAGCAAGTATCATCATCTTGCACATTGGGTGAGCTACATGCAAATTAGTCAACAATTATGGTTGACTAAGAATTATATTTAACAATTGAATGTCATTTCATACATGAATTATCATAAGGCAATTGAAAAGTAGTATCATAAGGCAATTGAAAAGTAGTACTTAAAGTAGTCATGTTTAGAGAGGTCAATTTTAAAAATGCAAATTTGAAGTCAAAGTAGATTACTTGTTGAATTGGTACTACTGGGATAGAGAGAGTGGAGTTAATACATCATGAATAGACTTTGAAGAAAAAAGGTTAGAGAGTAGAAATAGGTAATACTAGTGCCTTTTCAAGTTTAACTGTGGTTGCTTAAGAACTTCATACAGTTAAAAAAACAAAACTCTACAGAGGACAATTTGAATATGCAGTAATATGATGTCATTTTGTCTTTTAAACAAGTGACCCATAGGTAATTTCAGATTTGAAAGTTTTTATCTCTGCTCTCTTATGTCCAAATACACTATTATTTTCTCCTATCACATTTAACTTCTATATTTCTAATCAAGCTATACTCCTGAAAGGAAACTTCTGTCATTTGGAACATCTGTCTGAGGCTTTCTGCTTTTTATCAAGTGGAATTTGGAGGTGTCATTTTCTTGTTCTTCTTGATTTATTGTATAGCTAACAGCATCAGAAGCTAGAAGCTTCTAGCATAAAAAAAATTTTCTTTTAAAAATGTTAACCCTATAATACATGTTTAAACTGAAGTTTTATCCTGGGTATTGTTCAAAATTCCAGTCTCAAAAGAGACATAATTGTTAGCAGAATAGATAATACACATATGGAATTTATTCCACACAACATATAAATATCTCTATTTTCTAAACGACGTCTCAATATCTTGATGCATACCTTCCCCTACGATTGAAAAAGCTCACTGCTCCCATCTGCTCAAAAATGTCTTAGCAAATAGCCTATCAGTGACCCAGATCACAAACATTTTTTTGTTCTTTTGAATAATAGCTTAACTACAACAGGTTAAATAATTTTCACTGATACATTCTCATATGTTGCTCTGTTATATTAGCTGCCTTCACCAACTAAAAATCAAACACTAAGTAAATGAGAAGCAAGCCTGGAATCTTCTGCTCCTTGGAAGTACAGATAGTTAGAAGTATGGATGCCTCTTGGAGACATCCACTGAGTGGATCTTGGCCTTCGATGGAAACCATGAGGGCCTTGCAGTCATAGCCTTAGAGTCAGGAGAGAAAAAGTTATTGTAAAGTGTGTGTTGAAAGACTCTGAAACTTTGCCTGCTTCATGGATCTGGCTAAGTCCATTGCCAACTGTGAACATGTTTCACAAAATAGAAAAGTCTGCTATGCCAACAATTAGAATGACTCCTACTCCCAAAATAAGACTTGTCAGTGTAAGAAAATAAAATTCTAACCTCTACCCAGCCTATTCCCTGGTGTGAGATATGAGCAAATCCTTTCACTTCATAAAACACTAACTGTAACAAAACATTGTCCTTGCTCTTCTGTTTATTTAAATTGAGAGAGAGAGAGAGAGAGAGAGAGAGAGAGAGAAGAAGGAGTGGAGAGAGAGATTGAGGAGAGAGACTGACTATCTCCAGTTAGATTAGGTTCCTAAGATGTTGACATTTCTTTTTTGGTCGGGGACTGTTTATTCTTTATGGATACTTGATCCTATCTGATGTTGAATTAATAATGAACAAATGAGGACTTTCTTCAATTAGGGCAAGAGTCAGAATTTTTAAGACTGGATTAGAACTACAGTAGTTATGCGGAATTTTTTTTTTTGGGGGGGGGCTAAAAGTTACTGATACCCAATGTGCAGTAGCTTAAGTGAAGAGACAATTTATCATAAGGATCATGAGATGTGAAAATAAAAAATTTAAAAAAAAGTAAAACAGGAATTCTACTAGAATTCAGTATCAACTGGAGCATAGACTTCCCATATAGTCTGTGCTCCACTCCCTACTTTTTCATGTGGCAGAGGAAAGACTTTGACCCATTTTGCATGATATATGTTCAAACATCAGAGAGATACTATTTTTTTCTCTCTCCTAAATTCCTTGGAAAGCGATGTATTGATCAGTTTTGGAGCAGATGCCCAGCCCTATGAATAAAAGGCAACAGCACACTAGAAACATAGAACATTGACATCACATTCACTGAAACCTTGAAAGGCCATTCATTAGAACAAGGTGCTGGACAGAGAGACTAAAGTTCATTATGACACTACTATTTTTAACTCTTGCACTTCTTCAAGTAAGAAAATAAAACAAAAACAATCAGGAAGTTCTCTGGGATCATTGAGTTGAAATTTGAGGAATAACCACTAGAATGGCTAGTGGAGGTGTCAGACACTGGGAGCAGAGATATAGGTTTTCAAATTCATGCTCACACTCTTACTGATTGTATAACCTGAGTAGTAAGTTGGTCTCTCTCTTTAATATATGAGTTACCGCATATATCAAGTAAGGATAAAAAATTATATGTACACATAAGTGTGAATTTAATAAAAGGATGCATGTGCCAGGAATGTAGCAGACATCTTCTAAATGTTAACTATGATATTAATAATCATTATTATTATCTTTTTAAAACCCTTTTCATAGGCTCTAAGATAGATTCTCCATGTCCTCACCACTTTTTCAAGCTACCCTCTCAGAGCAGGGCTTGCCGCTGTACTCAATCTTTCCTCTGATTATATTCAATTTCTGGAGGAAATATTTTTTTTATGTTTTTTTGGTGCTATAAGGAAATTAGAAAGAACATAACACTCTCTGCATCTTTGATTGGCTAAGGCATACATACATATATTTATATTTATATATATGTATCACATTTAGAAATACTTTGGCATACTATTGAGAAATGCATAATTTTATATCTACAAACATGCACATGGAGACAAAATGAACTAATATGTAAGTTACTTCAAATATGAGAAAGTATGTAACCTTTCTACTCTTTTCATGTGTCACTGTGTTTCAGATATCCTATTCCAGACCTACTAAATGGGAGGGGGATGAATAGAAGGAAAGAGAGAGTAGAGAAAATTGAATTTAGATTGCAATAAAGTTTCCAGATTATACCCATAATATATCTTCAAAATGTAATTAGTAAAGTCACTTCAAACATACATCACAATCTAATTGTGATTGTCATATTATATTAAATTGTAATTAATAAAACACCCAGTAACACTCGTTAATTCAATTCATTCCTTGTTATGCTTCTTAAAACATATCTAATTTATTCTCTTTTGTTTATGTAACTGTTTGTTTACCTGACCTGTGAGCAATTATAGATAGTGTGCACCTCCTGTGGTTCAGTGATGTTTAAGAGAACGTTTTCAAAATAAATGAATGTAGAGAAGTTACTAACCCTAAAGAAAAGCCACTAAGGTCAGATAGAAGATAGAGCTGTTTTTACCACCATGAAGAGACACTAGAGTAAACCAATTACAGAAGCACACTAGTCATTTATACAGGGAGAGAGGAAAAAGCCCTAGCCTAGCTCTACATTTCTTAGATATTTCAAACTGAGCAAATTACTTAAGATCCCAAGACACCCATCACTTTATTTTGAAAAAATAGGTTTAGCCCAAAGAATCTCTTAGATTTCATCCATACCCAGTATTTTGAATGCCTGTATCTTCACTTTAATAGAGTAGTGTCTTTATAGAAGCTATAAATTAAGTTCATTCACTCATTCATTAATTCAACTATTACTGAGCACCTAAAGTACAGAAGCATAAAATCCAAGTCTTATCAAGTTCATAAAGTTAATAAGCAATAGGTTATGAATAAATATTCTTGGCAGCAAAGAAGCATAGGAAAGGGATGTTTAACTTTATGTAAGTCAAAGAAAAACTCATGTAGGAAATGATATTGAAGCTGGGGCTGAGTAATAAATATTTCCTTCAGTTGAGTTCCTAGCTGCACAAGTCAGAAACTCTAAGGTAGTCCTTGACTTCATACATTCTTTTTGACTAATGCTGCCTATTTTTCCAATTATCTGATAATAGCTATTTTTTGCTATTTCTGCTGTCTTCATCAAAGTTCAAGCCATAGTGCTTTCTCACTGGACTAGGGAAATCACCTCTCACTAGTTGTCCTGCTTCCATTCTGACCCTTCTCTAGTTTGTTTTCGTTTTTGTTTTTTGACTGTGATCAAGTGTTTCTGAAAGTGAAAAAATGTAAACCTGATCACCTCACCTTCCTGCCTTCTACAAACAATGGCTTTATATGGGTATTTGGACAAGGCAAAATCATCCTCACCAGAGTTTGCGACACCTTATGTGGTCTAGTGCCTGTCTATCTCATCTCTTTACTAAATCTTGTTCTTTTCCCCTTTTAGCTATCTTTGTTGTTTTGTTTTCTGTTCTCAAACATACTGTAATCTTGCCTACTGTTAAGTTTTTGTCAATGCATTCTTTCTATTTCGTATGCCTTTATTTTCCCTTAACATTCTATCCAAGTTATCTCCTACTAACCTTCATATCTCACCTTAAGCAGCATTTTATCAGGAGATATTTCCTTTATGGATCTCTGCTCACACCACAGTTAGTCAGAGGCAGATTGCCTCATTAAACATCCTCATGAGACTGAGTTCCTTTGCTTCATAAGTTATCTTTGTTTACAATCAAAGTTGTGAGGTTGTTTAATAAACACCTATTGCTATGACTAGATCAAACTGTATGCTGGCAAGGGCTTTCCAACTCTGCTTACCAAAGAATCTCCAGCTCCTAGATGATTCCCTGATCAAAAATAGAGGTTAATTAATAATTATATTGGGTGATAAATAAATTAATAGAATATTGAATGAATAAATAGGTAGATAGATGAGGAGGTGGATAGATGGATGAATGGGTGGGTGGAAGTGTGGATGGATGAATGGATGGATAGATGGATGGATGAATGGATGAAGTTTATCAAAGGGATAAAGGAAAAGAAGAGAAAGCCAGGTACATCATGAACAATAACAGATAAAAACAACAGTCTGTGGCTTTGCGTTGGATGAGCACAGTTTAGGACACAATGCTGAAGAAGATGAGACTGGAGAAGTGAGTTGTAATCAGACTGTGAATCAGCTGTTTGCCAAGTTAAACAGCTTCGATGTGAGAATTTGAGACTCAGAGTAGGCTTTAGGAGAAAAAAAATAGTATAATAATATTTGTTTTTTGTAAGATAACCCTGGCAGCAATGGAAGAAGAAAATATTAAATATAGGGAGACTATTTATACAGAAACTAGTTGGAAAACAGCTCTGATTATTCAGAATTGGTGTTCAAGCTGGAGTGATAAAAGAGCACAGAAGCACAGACTACATTACCTCTCAAGCTCTGTGCAGGAAGAGCTCAGGCTGCCAAAATGTAGGATGAGTGAGGACCCTAAAGGATGAGGGTGGAATGCAAGGTTGGAGTGTGACTATGAAGCATTGGGGATGGCTGGTTAAGTCATTTTGTGATTGCTCTTCATCTTTGCCTAACTTGATTATTATTTGTTAGTAGCTTTAGAGATGTCAGTAACTAAAGTAAGAACATGAAAACATTTAAAAACTGATCAATGGAAAAAAAGTCATAAGTTGTTAATTTGTGAAAAAGATAAATAAATAATAAAAGAGTTCCCATGCACACATTTTAATAGGTGAATTGGATTTAGTAATTCGTTCTAAGCTTAGAGTTCAAAATTATTTGTACTTTTTAAGCATATTTTCAAATATAATAAAACTAAAGTTTCCGGGAACATTTTTCTTTTCTTTCTTTTTTTTTTTTTTTTTTTTGAGTTGAAATCTCACTCTGTCAGCCAGGCTGGAGTGCAATGGCAAACTCACGGCTACCCCAGCATTGACCTGTTGGGCTCCGGCGATCCTTCCACCTCAGCCTTCCAAGTAGCCAGAACTACAGGCATGCACTACCACACCTGGCTGATTTTTTATTTATTGTAGAGACGAGGTCTTGCCAAGTTGCCTGGACTGGTCTTGGACCTGCGGACTCAGGCAATCCACTCGTCTTGGCCTCCCAAAGTGCTGAGATTACAGACTGAGCCCCCAAGCCCGGCCTCCAGGAACATTTTAAGTTAACACTATTCAAATAAATTGTGCCATATAATATATATTCAATTCATTTCCAGGAAGAAATAAAAAATACTCTGCAAAACTGGAATGAATGCATATGAAAACATCTTATTTTATTTTTAATGTGGTTTGTCAGATATTTTATGTGTTCATTGCCTTTTCATGCAAAGGTGAATTATCTCCTAGAAATGAATCATGGCAGTCAAAGGTTGAGCCTCTGTTTGAAGCTGTGATGTTCTTGCTATGCAGGGAGCCTCTTGGTTACTGTGTGTGCAGGTTTGTCACCCCTGCCACCCACCTCTATCCACTCTTTTTCCTTCTTTGCCCTCTTTAAGACCTGGAACACTACTCTAGAGACTCTTTCCCCAGGTTTATTTGTGGGCTGACTTTTAGTAGAATGTAGCCAATGGGAAACACAGGCAGGAGGCCTGAAGAGACAGAGGTCTTGGTGCCGTGCCTCTGTCTCTGGTGTAGATCTTTCTAGTTGCTTCTCCCCCTAGCTCCAGCTCTCACCATGCTCCAGTAACTACGCTGCTTGCTCTCCTTGCCCAGTAAGCTCCAGAAATGTGAATTGCTTGTATTCTTGGTAATCTCTGAGTATCTTCCTATCTTTGTGGCCACAGATATATAAGTTGTCCCTTTACTGAAATCTATTTCTGAGATGATTTATGTTTCTTTATGGGACCCTGCATGTTCCAAAGTCAGACAGACTTGGTTTCAATAAGCACTTTACCCTTGTTACTTGTGGGGCTTGAGTTTTTTTTTTTTTGTTTTTTTTTTTTTTGAGTTGGAGTCTCACTTTCTCACCCAGACTGGAGTGCAGTGGCCGTTCCCGGCCACCGCAGTCTCGACCTGCTGGGCACTAGTGATCCTTCCGCCTCAGCCTTCCAAGTAGCTGGAACTACAGGCGCACGCTACCACGCCCGGCTCATTTTTTATTTATTGTAGAGATGAGGTCTCACCAAGTTGCCCAGGTGGATCTCGAACCCGCGGGCTCAGGCAATTCACTCACCTCAGCCTCCCAAAGGCGCGGGATTACAGGCTGAGCCACCAAGCCCGGCTTGGGGCTTGAATTTGAGTTATGAATTCGGGTATCCATATCAACAAAATTTATATAATAACGAGATGTACTTTACAGAGGCACTATAAAGACCAGATGAGCAAATGCATCTAAAGTGCCTTGCACAGAGCTTAGGACTTATTTGTCATTGCAATGAATGTGATAAAAATTTTAAAAATAAAATAAAAATAGAGTCTATTTCCATGAAGTCTGACAAGAAAAATGCTTTCCTTCTCTTTTGGTATCTCAAGTTGATGGAGATGGAGTGATCATACTATTCTCCACAGATAACCATATATTTCTTAATTGGAGAAAGAAATTTTAGACCAGGGTAATTCAAGTCTCTGGAATTCCAGACAGGGAGTAGCCACCTTCTCTCATTATAGAGAGCATAACTGTTTATTTCTACAAGGAACTTTGTATATTATGGTTTTAAAAATTGTTACTTTATACTCATATTGGGTTATTTGCAGGTTTTTAAAATTAAATTACGTTTTTAAACGATAGCTTAAATATTTAATTTTTATTGCCATATCATGTATTTGAGAGAAAACCTATACATTCTTTCTTCTAAAATCACTAGGAAGGCACATTGGAAATATAATTTAATCTCAATGCCTAGATTTTTTACAGCAAGTTGTAAAAGAGACCAAGAATAACTATCTTGCAAATTAATAGACAATTCATCTAAAATGAAATGGAGCAATACTACAGGAAGACAAAGCTTATAGTGAAAAAAAAATGGTATAAAGACAGAATATATATGTGATTCCAGAATCAAAGTTTGTAGATGGCAACAAACTCTGAGAAAGACTATATTATGTAGTAGCCAGGAGGGCAAGGGAAAAAGAAAGTGCTGTAAGGAATGTATCAGTTCCTCTTGAATCGTCCATCTACATCGGATCAATAGCTCTTCCAACCATGGGACATTCAAGCTTTCAGCTTGAGAAATTGAAGTTCTCAAAATAAGTCAGGGTTGCAACACAAGTCCATCATGGTGTGTCACAGAAATGAAATGAGTTGTCTCCTGCTCGATTGATGACTGACACCAAATCAGGAGGAAAAAAGAGGAAAATAAACGAGACATGGGTTTTGAAAAGTTATTTCATAGACTTCTGTCAAAAAGTTTACGCTAAGGGGTCTGTTCTCTGCTCAAAGCACGTGCAAACCTCCCCTCACAATAATGAGAATTCCACAGCGTGCCCAAGACACACTGAGAGGACAGCCTCCATAATTGTGTACTGCTAGGACTGTTTTTATACCAGCTCTGCCCATGAAACCCAGAACTTCTCAGACAGGGCTGGGGAAGAGCCAGCGGACACCCAAGGATTGGCAGAAGATGAGAAAAGCCAGGGTAAGAACAGGTGATTTTTAAATACAAAGTGATGAGATGGATCTTATATAATGACTAGAACAACACATGCAGGCACTGGCCTATCTTGTAAAACAAACTTGTAAGAAAAAAAAAATCAAAGGTTGTTCAGCATATGTCTGTGTTGTACAGCTAAAAAGACCCCTGGAGTGTCTACAAACAGGCCAGTGAAATCAATGTTTAGTGCAATTGCTAACTGAGCTTCATGTTGATAAAAGAAAAAAAAAACAAAAAACTTTGTTGTCCATACTACAAGTCCTCCTGCTCCTCTATTATCCAGGCTTTCAAAGTGATTGAACTGAAAATACTTTCCATCAGTGTATACAGATGCCCTGGATACATTAGAGACCTGTGAACTGCGATGCCTTAAACACATCAGTTCTTTTTTCTTTAGCCATTGCCTGGAGCAAAGAAAATAGAGTAGGAAGCAATGAGCATTCCTGGCATCAAAGGTGAAGGATATTATGCTCAGAGGTGAGATTGTTGCACTGCCTCATATTGGCTCAGTAAATGCCTTCTAGTCAGCAGTCATTTTCTCTAGGAGACTATATACCTTTGACACATGCTGGGAAGCCTAGGTTGAAGCAACTTGAATCAATTGGCTGTCATCTATCTTCTCCTCCTCCTCATGTTCTTGATTTCATATTACCTTAGTGAATCATTTTTATCATTACCTCAGTCAGTTCATCTCTAAAATGGGCCTTTCCCCCCTCCTGTGATACTATGGGATTCTAGAGTTTCTCCAATTAGTATGTAAAGTGTATGAAAGAAAATTCAATGATATGACTTCAAAATATTAATGTATACAAATTTTCCTCCTCCGTGTGCCTGCTGTGAAAAAATTATGGGGCACCAAGATGAATACAATGCAGCTATGCAATGTTTACTGAGTTAGCAGTCATCCTGTTATCCAATATATAATTTTGTACAGAATTCCTGAAATTTATACAGTATTTACTTCAGTGTAGCTGGAGTAAGCTTGAAGTACAGCCGTAAATTAGAGTTCAGAAAATTGCAGTAGGAATATAATGGAACACACTTGGAAACATATGTTTGTAACTCTATCCCCCTAATGTGTTCACTGATGTGATTACATGCATGAAAACATGATTTTTTTTAAAAAGCATACAGCAAAGTCTTTTGGTATTTTGCTTAGTAATGGAAATTAGAGTCAGGCAGGTATTAATATTTCTTTGGCCAAAAAAAAAAAAAAAAAAAGGATGAGTAGTTATCTGTTCCTCAGCAAGGACACAGCTTCTCCTCTTTCTCTATCTTATTTCTCTCCTTCTTTACCAATAAACAGAAGCAAATTTTACTTCTCTCACATTTCTTCACAATGTTACAATGCATTTGAAGTGATATTTCAGTTACTAAGTCCATACCTATGCATTTATATTGAGCATTATACTTAAAAGTAAGTAATCTCTGTTGATATTTAAGCCCCTTCTATCTATGCACTTTTAAATGAATTTATTTATTTATACATTTTTGTATAATATTGAAAATATTAATTAGAAAATAATACCTCATGGTATTTAAATGTTTAACATATTTAAATATGTTTAGCATATTTAAAACATCTAATTGATTGGCTACAATATTGAGCATGTCCTTTACCCACAGAAACAATTTCAACTTTTCTCTAGGCTTTGGTTAATGACAAAATACAATTTCTGTCTTCAGTTCATAAAGAAAATTCAGGTCTGTGTTAGGAGTAGGAGGCCAGTTTGGGGAAGAAACTCACCCAATATAAGTGGTGTACCAGACATGTCCTTAAACAAGGACAATTCACCTTAAAAATGAAAAAAGTTTTAGGCAAGTGAATAAATCCTTGCCATTTAAATTTTTTCTTGTTGTTGTTGTTGAGTTGGAGTCTCACTCTGTCACCCAGACTGGAGTGCAGTGGCCGCTCCCGGCCACCACAGCCTCGACCTGCTGGGCTCTGGCAATCCTTCCGCCTCAGCCTTCCGAGTAGCTGGAACTATAGGCACGCGCTACCATGCCCGGCTCATTTTGATTTATTGTAGAGATGAGGTCTCGCCAAGTTGCCCAGGTGGGTCTCAAACCCGCGGGCTCAGGCAATTCATCCACCTCAGTCTCCCAAAGCGTGGGATTTACAGGCTGAGCCACTGAGCCCAGTTCATCTTATTTTTTTTTAACCAAAGTAGTCACAAGTATACCTTGTTTTATTGCACATGCTTTTATTGTGCTTTGCAGATATTTCATTTTTTACAAACTGAAGTTTTATGACAACCTTGTATCAAGCAAGTCTATGAGCATCATTTTTCCAATAGTCTCTGGGTCACATTTTGGTAATTCTCACAATAGTTTAAGCTTTTTCATTATTATTATATCTGTTATTGTAATTTGTGGCCAGTGATCTTTGATGTTACTATTGTAATTGTTTTGGGGCACCGCAGACCGCACCCATGTAAGATGGTGAACTTAATAAATGCTGTGTATGTTTTGACTGCTCCATCAATTGACTGCTCTCCCATCTCTTTCTCTCTCCTCTAGCCTCCCTATTCCCTGAGACAGAACAATATTAAAATTATGCCATTAATAACCTGAGGATGGCCTGTGAGTGTTCAAGTGAAAGAAATAGTCACAAGTCTCTCATCTTAAATCAAAAGCTAGAAATGATTTAGCTTGGTGAGACAGACATACTGAAAGCTGAGACAGGCCAAAATCTAGAACACTTATACCAAACAGGCAAGTTATGAGTAAATAAAAATCTTTAAGAAAATTTAAAGTGCTACTTCAGTGAACATAAAAATGATAAGAAACAAAATAGCATCATTGCTGATAAGGAGAATGTTAATGGTGTAGATAGAAGACCAAACCAGCCACAACATTTTCTTAAACCAAAGCCTAATCCAGAACAGGGCCCCAAAAATCTTTGGTTCTGTCAAAGATGAGAGAGGTGAGAAAGCTAAAGAAGAAAAGTCTGAAGATAGAAGAACTTAGGTCATGAGGATGAAGGAAATAAGCCATCTCTCTAACATAAAAGTGCAAGATAAAGCAGCAAGAGTTGATGGAAAAGCTGCAGCAAATTATCCAGAAGATCTAACCAAGATAATTGAGAAAGATGGCTACACTAAACCATGAAGTATTAATGTAGACAAAACAGTTCTATATAAGAAGAAAATGCCATCTAGGACTTTTATAGCTAGAAAGAAGAAGTCAATGCCTGGCTTCAAAGTTTAAAGGACAAGCTGATTCTCTTGTTAGGGGCTAATGGTGATTTTAAGTTGAAGCCACTGCTCATTTACTAATCCAAAACTCTAGAACCCCTAAGAATTATACTAAAATGACTTTGTTTGTGCCCTATAAATGAAAGGACAAAGTCTGGATAACAACACATCTGTATTCAGCATGATTACTAAATATTTTAATATCACCATTGAGACCAACTTCTCAGATAAAAAGATTCCTTATAAAATATTACTGCTCATCTACAATCTGATCATCCAAGTGTTCTGAAGAGGTGTAAAAGGAAATTCATCTTGTTCAGGTGTGATTAGCTTAAGTTGTTCAGGTGTGATTAGCAGAACAATTCCATGGTAGTGCTTACTATGCTCTACAGATTTAGAAGATATAATTGGTGTAGTGATTGTAAAGAATCATAAGTTAAGTGAGGAGGAATTAACAAGTTGTCTTTCAAAAGGTTAGGATTTTAGGTTTTACATAGGCATTTATTTGTTCAATAGGTTATTTTAGACTGAAATGATGTGTAGTAGAAAGTTACAGGGAGACAAGATGGTTGCAGAGTAAAGGGTTAAAAAATTAGTCAGTGTGAATTACTTAATTTTTTTGTACTTGTCTTTTTGTCTGAAAGATCCTTGTCCAGTGGATCAATTTGTCATCAAGAAGGTAATCTATATTTACTTTGCAGCAGGTACTGTAGCTCTTAACTCTGCATTTAGCTGATTCAGCTCCTACTCTGACTACTTTGACCGCAGAAATATTCCCTGCTAACTGTCCTCCTGTTCACTCCAATTTGTACTGCCTAAATGCTTACTACAGAGTGTCCCTCTGGCCATTTTGAAAGGTGTTTCATCACACTACAATAAACGTGAAATACTGATGCACTCAAAATGGTACACACACACACACACACACACACACACACACACACACACAAGGCAACTGGATATTGACATAGAACTGGACAGGAACATTTATTTCACTTTACTCTTATACCATTGTCTACCTTTGGCAAAGGAAGATTGTAAGTATCCTCAGTGGTCTGTACAGATCAATACTACATGGGAGTTAAATTAGACCTCAAGTCAAGCACACATCTAAGTTGGCTGAGATACCTTCAACCTAAAATCCCTGGAAAATTTACATTTTTCCACTAAGTTAACCAGTAATAGAGTGAAATGAGTGAGAAAAAAGCAGCTGTCTAGTTTGTACCTTGCATCTTTTTCAAACAAACCTGGTCCAATTTTTAACCCCTATAGGTAAATATTACAGTAATATGCCTAACAGTTTTTCAACTTCTCAGCTTAGAAACGTTGATTTAATGTCAAGTATTCACTAAGCAAAATAAAACATTACAAAATCAGATCTTGGGAATTTGGGAAATTATCTGATTCATTATCACTTTTTTCCTATATGCCCTACTTAAAAAATATCTTCTAAATCCTGAACGTGGATTGGAAAACAGATCCACTTTTTGATGACAGAAATCTCTCTTATGAATTAATTGCTAACTCTGACTTTCGGACTCAAAGACAAATTTAGGCAGATAATTTAATCTCCTCAAATTATAGTACCTTATATTATTTTGGTTGTTCACACATTATCTGGAAGGACTTGGTCCTCTCTACAAACTACAATATTTATCTTAAAATTTGTCTCATTATGTACTCTGCGACTTTTGTAATCAGAATATTTTTATGCTCCAGTGTGTTACTTTTATCTCCATTTAGCATTCTAATTGTTCTCCACATACAAGATAATTCTAGAATCGAGTCTCCATTAAAAAAAACTTATAAAAGTGTTCTGCCCTAATTTTAGATAATCAGAGGCAGTTTCTTCTTCTGGTCATGCTGACTAGGAATAAAACACTAAATATTTTAAATTTCTTAGAGTGAATGTCACTAAGTGCTTCAAATTTCTTAGAGTGAAAACACACACACATATATACACACGTTGTTTTGGAATAACTATGGCAATTGATCTAGTAGAACTGTTGATGAAAGATTCTTGCAAAAATTGATATACGTTTTAAAGTCAACAGAAAGATGAAATTATTTAAAATTGGTCTAATAGATGCCTTGCTGTGGAATACTGGTGAATGTTTAACAACTAGCTCTTAGAATGAGCCAAGACCAGATTAAAGGTGTTTTACAATTTTTTTTAGTATAAGTATACTCACTCATGGCTGATTTTAATCTACCGAAGTGATGCCACTAACTCAGAATCAGGAAGAGATGCATACAATCAGCTCTCATGCACGAACATGCACTGGCTCTAGCACACCACTGGTTATCTTGCCAACTCAATTTCCCAACCCTAGCTTTAGACTGAGCAAGGGAAAAACAGCACTATGAAATGCATGGAAAACCTTTAATTAAAAGTGCTATGAAAGCTGGCTTGCTTACTCTTTTAACTCACACTACATAGCTAAAGAACATTTTATTTTTACTTAAACTTCTCAATATTTTTACATACATTTTCTTTATCCCTCTTTATATGTGAGGATAGTAACCTTGGTTTTTCTCCCTGAATCATGAACCAGAAGTATTTGGATACCTCAAGAATATGTATATTCTATACAAGTTGTTTGCTATATGCAAAGTACTGTTATATATGTATTTGTTCCCTCCCCAGAAATCCACATGGCTATCTCCTTTGCCTCATCCAAGTCTCTATTCTAACATTTCTCTCTAAAATAAGTTTGCCCTAATCACTGATTTTAAATTTCCCGCTGACCTGTCTGTACCTTTAACTTATCTTATGCTACTTCTATCATTTTCCCTAGCACTTGTATCTTCTATTATTGAAAATTGTATTTATTCCTTTTATTAAGTGTATACTGTCAACCTCTCCTCTATGTGAATGCATAAACTCTTTAAGCACATTTTTTTTTCTGTTTTGTTCACTGACATCTCTTCAGTATCTAGAACAGTGCCTGATAAATAGTAGATGAGCAATGGATATTTGTTAATGAATGAGATGATCTCCAATGTCTGATCAGAATCAAAATGTACAATGCTTAGGAAAAATGTTCTGGCAGTGTTGGATACTTAATTGATTCAGAAGAGATTATGATCCCTCACTCACCAATAGGTTTTTAAAATAACCTAGGTTTGCATCTTTCTGAAATTGATTACACATGATCACATTTAAAAACTAAACATTGCCTGGTTCAGTGATTTCTAGAGGTCCTTATAGGCATCTCAAAGACCTCAAAAGGAGGGAAAGAAAAGTAAAGCCAGATCGATGGGGCTCAGGTCTCTACCATGACTTCATGCAGAGAATTCTGCTTTTAGCAATTTCTGATTATTTGTGTTGTGGCAGTGGAAATTTTGGGGGTTGGCGGATGAAAGCTTCAATATAACATTTTATTTGAATAAAGGAGTTTTAGTCTTATTTAATCCAAGTACATTTTTGAGGATAACAGGCACTTGGAAGATACTATTTTAGATTACCCACAGCTTAAAATTATGTGTTGTCTTCTATGTTTTTAATTTTTTAAGTTCCAATCATTTAATAAACAGAGAAACATACCTTTTCTCTTTAAAGTGAATCACAAAATTTCTTCACATGTAAAATATCACCTAATAAGTAGGGGCCATAATCTTCAAGGAAGCATTGCTTTATTTTTCTAAAATATAAAATGTGACTATGATGCACTTGTCCACAGAATTTTAAAAGTGGTTTTGAAAGAGCCAAATCATATGTATGATTTAAGCATTTATGTTTTAAAAGACAGCTTTTAAAAAAGACTAAACAATCTACTACCAAACAAGCATGGAAGCAAATTCTTTTGAAATATGAAATAGGTTGCATCTGATACCTTTTCCTTGTAAGTGATTTGAATTCACTTGTGGCAGAAAGTGCAGCCTCTCCGGATCAATAGGATGCATTCAGCACAGCTGACACACTACACCTGATCCAGAGCCAACCTGGCTGGGGACCTATTAGTCATACCTGAGGGACTCTGCCTAGCTTTTATCTCCAAGTACATCTCCTAGGATTACAGGTACTTGAGGCTAATTAGGTCTGCTCTATTACCTGCCATGAAGGGCCTCTGTTTCTACAACATCCCGTTTACCTTCCAATTTCAATGAGATTATCAGGGTGCCACAGTGCACTAAAGGTAAAATGATAGCCTTGCCTACACCCCTGGCTGCCTTTATTTGCTATGACCATGCACCAGTGGGTACATGTCTCTCTCTCTCTCTCTCTCTCTCTCTCTCTCTCTCTCTCTCTCTCACACACACACACATACACACGCACACACACACACACGCACACACACACTGGAGGGCTAGAAAGATAATAGCTGAAATGACCTATTACAATTTTACCTTGTTCACTTTGTTGCCTTTCCTCAGAAGTCAGTCCCCCTTCCGATGTAATTATGTAATTAGAGCTAAAGGCTATAAACAAATAGAGACTTGTCCCCACCCCCTAGGGCTCTAAAGTCAAACCTTTCAAATGCCTGGCCTTGGAAAACCTACCCCTTGCTAACACAGGGAGGCAGACCTGAAGCCATGAAAGCATGCACTTTCCTGACTCACCTCCTCTTCTTTCTGGAATTGGTAAGCAAAGAATGCACAAGCAGGCTGCAGGATCCAACCTTCATTTGACATTTGTTCAAGATTTAGAATACGAAGTGTATTTTGTAAAAATTAGCATTTGATTTAATTGTATGGTATATGCATAATATCATAACAAATTAGGACCACAAATCAAAATGGACCCTTTGAAGATATTTAGCACACCTCTTAACTATTCATTATTTGGACAACTTCTTTGCTTATTACATGTGCTAATTACAGAGGAATTCTGTTTGAGTAAATGGTATGATATTTGATGAATATGTTCTAATACGATGTGTTCTGTGAGGCCAAACCGTGCCAAATTTTACCTTCTGGCCAGCTATCCTTCCAGCTCATAGGGGCAACGAGGAACTCAGCAGAGAAGTTGCAGGCCCAATGTACTCTTTGGGCAGAAATACACCTACAAAGATGGAAACAATCAGCAATGCTATTGTGTGTTGTGGTTTTGCCAACTTTTTTTTGTTAGAAAACATCAAAGACATTTCTCTCTGAAGAAATTTCATGATCCCTCTTTATGTGCATGATTTTGACCACTGTTCTGTGCTTCCTTTGGTTCAGTTCTATGCCTAGCTCCATGCCCACAGCACTTTCTTTAAAAGCATTTGTTGTAGGCTGCACAAGTGATATTGTAAGTCAGAAGGTACACACTCAAAATCCTGCAAGGACCTGGTAGGGGACAAGTGTGGGTAAAAGGCAAAGTTGTCACATCATCATGTAATTCTTTGCAGACAATTTTTTCTACTTTTTAAATTAAGATTTTTGAGATATGTATTGATTCACATACAGATATAAGAAATAATCTGCCGGGCTCGGTGGCTCAGCCTGTAATCCCGTGCCTTTGGGAGGCTGAGGTGAGTGGATTGCCTGAGCCCGCGGGTTCGAGACCCGCCTGGGCAGCAAGACCTCATCTCTACAATAAATAAAAAAATCAACCGGGCATGGTAGCTCATGCCTGTAATTCCAGCTACCTGGGATCGCCGGAGCCCAGCAGGTCGAGGCTGCAGTGGCCGGGAGCGGCCACTGCACTCCAGTCTAGGCGACAAGAATGAAACTCCAACTCAAAAAAAAAAAAAAAAAAAAGAAATAATCTATGAAAATCCTACATACCCTTCAGCCCCCTTTCCCCTATAGTATCCTGCAAAAGTATACTGTAACATCACAACTAGAACAATGATGTTGATACAATCTTTCATTCTTATTCACATTTCCCCAGTTTTTATGTACTTGTGTGTGTATATATGTGCATGTATATATGTGCATGTATATTTAGTTATCTATGGTTTTATCACATGTGTAGTTTTATGTATTCACCGTCATAGGCAGGTCAAGATACAAAACTGTTCAATCACCAAATTTCATGGGATTTTTACTTTAAATTTTTTTTAAAAAATAATTTGAATAAAAAACAATGCTATGACTTGAATCTGTAGATCACTCTGAGTACAATGGACATTTTAACAATATTAATTCTTTCAATCAATGAACACAGGATATCATTTCATTTATTTGTGTTTTCTTTAATTTCTTTCACTTATGTATGTTTTGTAGCTTTCAGTGAACAGATATTTTTACTTCTTTGGATATTTGTTCCTAAGTATTTTATTCTTTTTTATGCTATTGTAAATGTGGTTGTTGTCTTCTTAATTTATTTCTCAGATAGTGTATGAAAATGCAACTGACTTTTGTATATTGATTTGTATCCTGAAACTTTACCAAATTTTTTTATTTGTACTTACCATTTTTAATGGAATCTTTAGGGTTTTCTATTAATAAGTTTATGTCATGTACAAGCAGACACACTTTTACTTATTCCTTTCCAATTTGGAGACTTTTTTTTTCTTGCCTAATTGTTCTGGCTAGACTTTCAATAATATATGGAATAGAAGTGGTGACTAGGCACCCTTGTCTTGTTCATGATTTTAGGAAAAAAAAAATTCAGCATTTTATCATTGAGTATAATGCTAGTGGTGGACTTGTCATATATAGACTTTGTTATGTTGCAAAGCATTCCTTTCATATTTAATTTGTTGGTATATATAGTATGCTGAAGTTTATCAATTTTGTGCATATATTTAGATGATCATATAATTTTTATCTTCTATTCTGCTAATGTGGAAATGTGATATAGCATATTTATATATTTGCATACATTGAGCCATTCTTGCATCACAGGTATAGATCCCACTTGATAATGGTATATGATCCAGTTAGTATGCTATTGAATTCAATTTGCTAGTATTTTGTTGAAGATATTGCATCTATGCTTATCAGGAATATTGGCCTATATTTTTATTTTCTTCTCTGGTTTTAGTATGTGGGTAATTATGGTTTCCTAAAATGAGTTTGGAAGTATTTCCTCCTCTTTCATTTTTTGGAAAAATTTGAGAAGAATTGATATGAATTCTTTAAATGTTTGGTAGAATTTACCCATGGTTGGATTTTCATTTATTTGGAGGGTTTCAATTATAAATTCGATATCTTTACTCATCATTAATCTGTTCAAATTTCCTAAGTCTTCATTGTTCTAAGTATAAACATAAATGCTTCTAAGAATTTATTCACTTCTTCTAGGTTATCCAATTTGTTTGTGCATGGTTAATAATAGTCTCTCATATTTCTTTCTCTTTGTAGTGTCATTTGTAATTTCTTCTCTCTCATTCATGATTTTATTTAGTTGTGTCTTCTTGTGTTATTTATTTATTAATCTAACTAAACATTTATCAATTTTGTCTATCTTTTCAATAAAATGACTTATTTTAGTTGATTTTTAAAATGTTTTTTAGTCTTTATTGCTTCTCTGGTTTTTGTTATTTCCTTCTCTCTGCAACACGTGGTTTTAGTTTAGCTTTTTTTTTTTTTTCCTTTTTCTTTTTTTAGCTCCTTGAGGTTGTTTGGTTTTTTAAAATTGATATATTTCTTTTTTCTCAGTGTAGGCACTTATCATTATAAGCTTTCTGCTTAGAACTGCTTTACCATATTCTGTAAGTTTTGTTCTGTTTCATTCAATTTTGTCTGCTCAAGTTTTTCTTTGTTTGTTTAATTTTCCTTTAGATTTTTTTTATTATTATCTATTTGTTGTTCAGGAGTATGTTGTATCATTTCCACCTATTTTTGAATTTTCAGTTTTCTTCCTGTAACTGATATCTAGTTATTCCACTGTGGTTTGAAAAGATACTTGTTATGACTCCAGTCTTCTTAAATTTGTTAACATTTGTTTTGTGGCCTAGTATATGGTCTATCCTAGAGAATGTTTTATGTGTACTTCACAAGAATGCATATTCTGCTGCTATGGATGTAATGTTTTATATATGTCAGTTGAATCCATTTGGTCTAAAGTATAGTTTAAATTCAATATTTCCTTACTGATTTTCTCTAGATGATCCATTTATGAAAGTGGGCTACTAAAGTCCCCAACTATTATTGTATTGTTCTCTATTTCTCCCTTCAGATCTGTTAATATTTATAGTGTATGTTTAGGTGCCCAGCTGTTGGATGCATGTATGTTAAAATTGTTACATCTTCTTGATGCATTGACCCATTTATCACTTTCTTTGTCTCATGTAACAGTTTTTGACTCAAGGTTTATTTTTTTCTTATATAAGTGTAGTTAACCCTGCTCTTTTTTGGTTTCTATTTGAATGGATTATATTTTTCCTTCCTTTTACTTTCAACTTGTATGTCCTTAAAGCAAAAGTGAATTTTTTGTAGGCAGCATATATTTTTGGTATTATTTTTAAAAAATCTTTGAAGTCACTCTATTTTTTACTGGAAAATTTAGTCCATTTACCTTGAAAGTAATTATTGGTAGGTAAGAAATTCCTATTGCCATTTAGTTGTTTTTTGGCTGTTTTCTATTTCTTCTGTTTCTTTATTCCTCTCGCTGCCTTTCTTTGGGATTTGATGATTTTCTATGGTGGTATGCATTATTTCCTTTCTCTTTCTCTTCTGTGTAGTTATTATACACTGTTACTCTGTGGTTAACATGAGGCTTACATAAAACATCTTTTTGTTATAGCAGTCTATTTCAAATGCTATCAACTTAACTTTGATCACATATACAACCTCTAAATTTTTATTTCCTCCCCCCCACATTTTATGTTTATGTTGTCACAACTTACTTCCTTTTATATTCTATATCCATTAACAAAATATATATATTTTTAATACTTTTACCTTTTATATTAGATTAAAATTAAGTTATACAACACTATTATAGTATTAAAGTATTCTTAATTGAAATGTTTACTAAGTTTTACCAGAGAGTTTTACATTTTCATATGTTTTCCTGTGAAACACCCTTTAGCATGTTTCATAAGTCAGGTCTAATGCTGATTAACTTTTTAGCTTTTATTTTTTTCTGGAAAACTCCTTATCTCTCCATTTCTGGAGAACATAATATGTTGGTAAAGTATTATTTATGGTCAGTTATTTTATTGTATTTTTTTCAGTGCTTTGAGTATATTATCTCATTCACGCCAGGCCTGTAAGGTTTCTACTGATAATTCTATTGATTGTTTAATTTGGTGGAGGCTTTTCTTATATGTAACAAGTCTCTTCTCTTGCTGTTTTCAAAATTTTCTGTTTAATTTTTGACAATTTGTTTATCATGTGTCTCAGTAAAATTCTCTTTGGGTTGAACTTGTTTAGAAACCTGTAAGCTTCATGCAACTGGATGTTTATCTTTCTCAAGGTTTGAGAACTTTTCCTCCACTATTTCTTTAAATAAACTTTCTTCCTCTTTCTCGCTCTTATCTTTATCCATAATGTGCATATTATTTTCCTTGATGTTGTCCTACAAATCCCATAAGTTTTATTTATTACTTTGGATTCCTTTTTTTTCCCTTTTCTGTACCCTGACTGGATAATTTCAAATGACCCATCTTCAAGTTCACAAATTATTTTCTGTTTATGCATGTCAGGTCTGCTGTTGAAGCTTTTTATTGCATTTTTATTTCACTCATTGTGTGTTTTAGCTCCAAAGTATCCATATTTTAAAAATAAGTTGCTATCTTTTTATTGAACTTCATATATATATATATATATAAATATAATAAAACTGAGTTGTCTGTCTTTATTCTCCTGTTGTTCACTGATTTTCTTAAAACAATTATTTTTGTATTCTTTGTGAGGCAGTTCCTATGTCTGCATTTTTTTGAGATTGACTATATATATATACATATATATATATCTGAGTTGTCTGTCTTCTCCTGTTGTTCACTGGTTTTCTTAAAACAATTATTTTGTATTCTTTGTGAGGCAGTTCCTATGTCTGCATTTTTTTGAGATTGATTTCTGGAAAATTGTGGGTTTTTTGATGGTAACGTGTTTTCTTATTTTTCAATGTTCCTTGGTACTTTGTTGGTATCTTCACATTTTATGGACTCACATCTTATGGACTTTACTGACTGGCTTAGTAGAAAAACACCTTTACTAGTTAACCTGGCTAAAGATTCTGAGGCTCTTTCTGACCTTTCTATAGATTTACCAACTCCACCTTTCTTATTCCCTCTTGAGTGAAAGTTTAAGAATTATATGCCTCCTCTCACTCTGACAAAGCCAAGCCAGGTTTCAAGAGACTTCTGCTCTTTTTTTCTAAGGTGATAACTGGAAATGCTCAAGTTTGTTTGCCTTTTCTCAGTCACACGGTATCTAGCTGGCAGCCTGCACATGTTCATGAGCTGTCTACAAAGGCTTGAATCCACTAGCCAGGGTGCACATGTGAATGTGAAGAGCCAGCCATAGGGTGGTGAAGAAGTGTGTGAGGCCCTTGGATTATTGAGGGCTCCCATGAACAACTGGAGGGGGGAGTTCAGACAGAGTTCCATGCAACTCATGGTTTGACTTCCTGATGAAGTTCACTCAAGTGGCTAGTAGTATATATATCCTTCTGTTGAATTTTGAGCTTTAGTTGCTGTGAAAACCTACTCTTCCCTGTCCCCAGCCTCTCCCGGACACCTAGCTTTCTAATCCCTTAATATTCAGGGTAGGGCGAGAAAGGAGTGGGCCTCTTAGGCAACCTCCCACATAGCTGGAGAAGCTGAGCACCCACTCACTGTGTTCTCATTTTTCCCTATGAGACTAAACAAAGACCAAGAGGGTCTGTCAGCATTCAGCTGTATGGCCTTGTGAGAGTAGGGAAATGAGAAAAGTAAAGTTATTCCTATTGCCCTTTTTCATGAATTTACTTTTGGAAATTTTGCTTCAACAATGTGCTAGAATTTCACTGCTGAGTGCCAGGACTCCTACAAAGGTATTTTTATCAATGGGTGGTTGTCAAAATCAGTGCACTGTGGGAGATGGTGATATAAAATTTCTATCCCACCATTTTGCTAATGTCACTTGCTCCAGAATACTAGGTGAGATTATCTTCCTTTTTGCTCATTTCTTCTTTCACAGGAAAGGAAAGACTAGAGTAATGATACTGGCCTATGCTTTTATCCCCTTCTCCTGGGATAACTATATTTTAAAAATAGATCAAAGCAATATAGAAAGAAATTTAATTAAATTGAGTGGTAGAATTCCAGACTGTATTTGATCCCTTCCTTTAAGCAAAAGACCTTGTCTACTCCTGAAACCAAATTGCAGAGACCCATGACCTATCATGACCATTGAAAGTGAGTGATTGTTCTGTGATTTTTATTTATCTTATAATGCCAATGAATAGCTGCAGACTGTGATGGGGTAGAATTTAGAGAAGGGTTCTTAGACAAATCCTTAAAGGAAAGTTCCATATTCTAAACATCAAAATGATCAAGAGAGCATACAATGGCTATGTCTTTAGATTTACCAATAAAATACCCATTGCTATAAGTTAGCATTTGAAGCAAAGGGAACAAATAATTTTGTGACAGTGGGTATCAAAAAAAATCACACAACATCTTTTAAAGATAGAAAATATTGAGACATTATTGGCTTTGTAAAGTTATGCTTTTGGAAGAGATGTCATAATGTCAATAGTAGCACAAACTTTTATTTTTGGATTGGTGCAGTGCTTGCTCAGACCTTCTTAAAATATTAGAAAATGATCAAACCCCAGGACATAATTAATTAACTTTACTCCAGATTCCATGGTCAAATTTCTCCATTTTATATAACATTCTGAAGTTAATAAACCTCAAGAGGTATATTAATAATCCTGATTTTTTTCTTTAATAGAAAATACTTAGAAACAGAAAAAAAGGTTTTAAAATTTTTTTCCAGCAGGCTACATGCAATACACTGCTTTGTTCGTGTGTAAACTAATCTTGTAAGAAATATCTGTTCTTTTTTCTTCATAACCTGGTCTTATGACAAGGGTGAGAAAGAAGAAAAAGTTGCCTAAGGCATTTACAAACCTTACAAAGACTTTATTAAAAAGAAAAATACCCACAAATTTACTACCAATCCATCTAGATCTTTTACCATATTGTGTCCGCTCTCATGAGAGACCTGTAATTTGAGAAATTTAAGCACAAAAAGGCACAAAAGCAACTTCCTAATGCAAAGAGTAAACCATTCAAAGATTTTTTTTCTCATATATGCTTGAAGGAAAAATCAGAAACTTAAGAAAAGTGGCATTTGCCTCTATGAATATTCAGTTTAGCTAGCCCACTAAATATTTTTAAAAATCACATGTGTAATATACATTGTATTATTATGAAGTACATTTATGAGATCAGTTTAGCCAACTACTAAACAAAGAAAATAAAGTTGGAGAGCTTGAGACTTTAAAGGAAATATAGAGTACAACTTGCAGATTAACCAACATTTCATTACTCAATAATTTAGAGCTCTTTATGTCTTTGCTACAACTAGGTTTCTGCCTCAAAATGGAAGATGTGAGACCTGTCATTGGCCATATTTACTTTATATTAAATTTTCTTGACTGTCTATCCAGCTAAATATAGCAACACGTTTAAGCTTGCCTTGAGAACAGGGGTTCTTCTGGTTAAAATTTAACCTATTTTAAAATACCTATTTCATTTTTTTAGTCAGTGTCTCACTCTGATACCCAGGATGGAGTGCAGTAGCATGATTATGACTCATTGCAGCCTCAAACTCCTGGGCTCAAGCTATCCTCCTATACAACCTTCCCTCCCAAGTAGCTGGGACTATAGTTGTGTGCCACCATGTCAACTATATTTTTTTTTAAGGTTTTTGTAGACAGGAGATCTTGCCATGTTGCCCAGACTGGTCTCAAACTCCTGGGCTCAAGCAGTGCTCCTGCTTCAGTCTCAGAAAGTGCTGAGATTATAGAAGTGAGCCACTGCTCTTAACTGAAATAACTATTTTATATTGAACTTTGTCGAAAATATTGAAAGTGCCAAAGTCCTGAATTGAGTGACGATCAGTGATGACCATTCTTCAGGTGGCTGGAGAACTGTTAGGGCTCCCACTTTGTAAAAATAAACAAATAAATTAAATAATTGCAGTGACAATCAAAACATATCAGACAGAAAGAGGACAGATATCAGTTTAAGTTCTAGCTATATTCTTAACTGGCTTGTTGTATTGGTCACACTTTTTTTTACCATTGTTTCTAAACTCTGAAATGGAATTATTTTCTATATACCTAAATGAATTATTATAAAGAGCAAATGATAAAAGTATCTTGGAAAATTGAATGTAACATAAGTAGTTTCATACAGATAATAAATCTAGTGTAGTATGACAGAACTGATTGTTAACTGGTATTAAAATGAGTGATTAATTATTCATATGTTTTCACTGCTTATTTAATTCCCAGCAATGAGATGTTTATTCCTTTAACAAACAAACAGCCAAAAAGTATATTTCTCATCTAAAATCACAGGACTAAATGCTGATATAGAACTAAAGCAGCTAACATGAGATGCGATTTGGTAATACACCATATTTTGGCATTTTAGAGTAACAAATCATGGGGAAAACTATTTGCCCAGTTACCCTAAAAATAGCCTATTAACCTATAAGTTCTCCGTGTACTGCACACATGTACACATACACATACACATACACACACACACACACACACACACACACACACACAGCGCCTGTAGTCAGTATTTAATTCATTTTTATTTTTATTTTTTGTAAAGAGAGAAACTCTCATTCTGTCTCCTAGGTGGGAGTGCAGTCGTGCAATTAGAGCTCACTGCAACCTCAAACTTCTGGACTCAAGTCATCCTTCCCCCTCATCCTCCCAGATGATTTTTAAAATATGAACAGGCAATCAAGTTTTATTGGCCATTAATCAAATTTGCAACTTTAAAGTGAAAAACAAAGATAAACAAATGTACAAACAATACTTTCTGAGGTTGAAAAAAAAATCTAGAAAATTAGCAAAAGGCTTAATGGTTAGCAAAACTCATATTAATCTTAGAAGATACTGCACCATTGTCATGAACAAAAACATGATGTTATAAAAATGGGAATACACAGAGAGTAAGAAAATCAAATGAACGGTTGTTAATAAAAAAAGATTGCACAGAATATGGAAGACTAAAACAAGAAAAAACAGACCAAACAAAAAATAGAGGAGACCAATACAAGTGCACCAAAAGAGCAGAGTTTTAGAAGGAGAAAAAAAGAAAATAGAATTGAAATTATTGAAATAGAAAAATGTGAAATAATAAAAAATATCAAAATAGAAAAGAAATCCCAGAAGTTGGGAAGCATACATATTCAGATTTTAAAATACCCAGTAAATTACAAATAAATAAATGAAAATATAAACACAACTACTGTAAAACTTCAGTTTAGACAGTATAATATCAGTTATTGCTTTGACCACAGTTTTACAAAAGGAATTGAAATAGTAACCAAGTGATACACGAAGAGGTGTGTTCAGGTAGTTCACTTCTCACCCAGGGAAGTGAGAATTCATTAATCCCTCCACCCTTACCCATCCCATAGACATAGACACTTTCCAGGAGCCCTTTTGGCTGCTGTAGTTTGAAGTGAGATCTAAGGATTTTTTCATGTTTTAGTATAAACTTTGTGGTGATTTCTTCAGCACTTGTGCTCTAACATTTCTAATTTTAGGTCTTATGTGCCTAGGAGTCAGGGTCAGGGGACAGTACTCTTTTTCTATCAAGAGTCAAATAATTAATATTTTAGGTTTTGAGTACTACACAATATCCCTTCTTCCTCCTTTTCTTTCTCCGATTTTCCCCACACTATGCTCTTTTCATTCTCTTTTTCATTCTTTTCTCTTTTTTGTGTTGTTTATTGTTTGTTTTTACAACCCTTTCACACTGTAACAAATAATTCTTCACTACAGGGCTGCATTTAAAAAAAAGCCTCAGCCCCTAATTTACTAACCCTGCTCAAAGTCATTATCAGTTATTATAGAAAGTCAGAGTTGACAGGACATCATAAGATCATAAGTCTATTGGATGGAGGGTTCCCTTTTCTCAGGTACTCTCATTTTCAGTGCTACATTAGCCAGGTTCGGTGGCTCAGCCTGTAATCCCGTGCCTTTGGGAAGTTGAGGGGAATGGATTGCCTAAGCCTGAGGGTTCGAGACCCGCCTGGGCAACTTGGCGAGACCTCATCTCTATAATAGATCAAAATGATCCGGGCGTGGTAGCACACGCCTGTAGTTCCAGCTACTTGGAAGGCTGAGGCGGAAGGATCGCCGGAGCCC
>NW_007256304.1:630105-669170 GCF_000164805.1 Carlito syrichta
AAAAAAAAAAAAAAAAAAAAAAGAAAGAAAAGAAAAGAACATATAACCCATAAAAATGGCTTAAAGACTTGAGATATTTATTCTCTGACTTTTTTCCCAAACTTATTTTCAAATGACTTCCAAAATTATCTCAGAATTGATTTCTGCAGTTTGGTTGATTTACTCACTGTGTTTCCCACACATCATGTAAAACTACCTGATGTCACATTGTTTCTATCACTGTAATCAGGCAAATGCTAAGGTGACTCCTACTTTCTTGTGTAAACATCTTGTGCAATTCCTTCCCATTGAATGTGGGCAAGATCTGTGAATATGATTGGATTTCACCCCCAATGTTAGTTACCTGGACTAAACTGCTAAATTTCTAACTAAAGGGGAGTTAACCCTGGGTGAGCTTGACTTAACGAGCGTAATCCTTAGAAGAGGGGCTAGGCCTTTTCTGAAGAGAAAGCCTTAAAGCAGCAGACATTATTCTGCCTGCCTGGAAAAAAGAAGCTGCCATGTTTATAAAGACTATGAAGGCTACCACGTGGCAAGGACCCTGGACAACAGCTAGCAAGAAAATGAGGACCTCAATTAGACAGCTGCAAGCAATTGAACTCTGCCAACAGCCATATGAGTTTGGAAGAGGATCCTGTGGTACAAAACTAATGAATGACACCTTGTTTGTAGCCTTGGGAGGCATGGACCAGAAGTCTCAGCAAAGCCAACCTGGACACCGGACCTACAGAAATGTGACATAATAAATAGGCATTGTCTTAAGCAGCAAAGTTTATGGTAACTTGTTATATAGCCATAGAAAACTAAAACAATCACCTCACCCAGTTGCATTTTACTGTCTTTTTTTTACCAATTAATTCCATCTATCTAGTCTCACCTTCATGGAGCTTTAAATATAAATAATCTCATTTGCAGAATAACCATATCTTGTAAGCTTTAGCAAATATTGTCTGTTCTGAGAATAGAATATGTATTATAATAGAGGCAGCTTTTGATTTTTGTATTATTATCTTCCCAGTTGAGGAGAAATTTCCCTCAGTACGAGGACCATCTTCTTTATTTCTTTGTATGCTTCCAGACCTTAAAAGAGTTACTCTTTATAAGAGATACTCAATAAATAATTAGCATATTATACAGAACCTCACATTCACATTATACCATGGTCATTATACCACCATCCATCATGGATTCTGAAATAAATGGTAAAGAAAAAAATGAGACTCTATAGCCACAGAGTCAGGTGGTCAGAGAACATCTTAGATTTCAAAGTATTGTATCAGCAAATTCTAATTTATATCAATTTTACATAATATTCATCAGGAAAAAATGTAGTAAAATTCTGGACTCAAAGTCCACAGAATCTCATGTAAACTTTTCTGGTTATTATATTTGCAAATAGAAAGGGAGATTTGTAGAATACAACTTTTACATGCACAGACTCAGAAGACAGCACACAAAGTGGCTAAGGCAGAGCACACATGTGCAGTTATAAGCAGACACGTGCCACACCATCCACTACCCAGGTGGACATGTCTTCTCTAAAGCTGTAATGGTGAGTCAAGCAACCTGTTTTGAAGCCCCATAATCTTCTAACCACAGCCACCTGGCTTGTAATTATAGACTTTATTATAAATAGATATGAGCTTTGAGTGATTAGTTATTGTGTACAAAGTATTCAACCGTGGACCACCTGATTTTCACATACCACTATACCTTCTCCTTCCTTTGATGCATCCTGGCTATTAATAGAAAAACACCTGTTTCCTGATAGTTTTCGGAGCTATAGAGACATACATTTAGATACAAACAGCTGGGAGAAAGGTCCTTGTGAAGGACAACCAAATCCGATTTTTACCATCACAGAGCTTTCTCCTGGAGCTGCTGATGGAAGCAGTAAAGCCTGACTTGCATCACTCCTGCACAAGCTACAACAAACAAAATGAAGATAGGGAGAGTCTTTAACTACTGTGGGAGGATTAAGAAAATCCTGCAGCAATAAGGCTGGGATTTTCATTTGATCCTAGAAACAGAAAACATTTCTAAGCCCACAGGTGAATGACATAACTGGAAAGGCAAAAGTGGGTTTGCAAGTAGTTACCGTATTGGTCTTATGTATTTTTTCAGCACCTGCACACACCTACAGTCTTCCCTTCCTGATGCACAGAAGCATGGGACAACCAGCTACAATGATAAACTAGCAGCAGCTAAAGAAAATGAATGATGACAGGAAATGAAAGTGACAGTGACAGTTTGTGGTTGTTTGATTACTTAAATGCAATGAATGATGGCCACAGGGTTTCCTGTCAACAAGTGTCTGGATAAAAAATAATAACAATAAGAAAGCCATCAAAATAATAAACTGACATTTCAGGGAAGTCCAGGGTTTCATGCTAACAAAACCACCTGTTTAGTGTTCTTGATAGGAACTACCACTCATACTGAGGAATTATTAGGACAAAGTAAACATGGTTATGTGCGATACCAGCTCAGTATTTTAATTTCCAAGGGAAGGTGAAACAGATGATAAATGACTGGACTAAATGAACTCTCTGGTCACATCCAATGCAAAAAATCTGGAAATAATGAAACATGAGGAGTCAGGACATGTGGTCCTAATGCAAATCCCATTAGAAATTTAATTATGTGTCCTTAATTCAATTAATTTACTTTTTTCTGCCTTAATTTTTCCTCATATGAAAATGTGATTCTTCCTTGCCCTTAAACCAGAAGTTGGCCTCCAATTGTATGAGGTAGAGGAAGAACCACAATGGTAGAGACCTTGGAATCAATATATCACCATAGATAAGTGTGTATCTGGAAAAAGAAGAGAGCCCTGACTGCAATGTTGTGCAGGCTTTCTTGGTCCAACAAACATACTCACATCCCATCATGTTTTCATCTCATCTTTCCCCTGACACATCCCCCACTTTCAAGCCAGAGTCTTGCCATTTTCTCCTTTGAATCTGGATCTAGCCCTGCCTTGACTATCCCCGTCTGTTCTCCACTTTCCACCCACTCCAGCTAAGCGCCGGCTCCCTCTTCTCCAGCACGCAGCCCTGCTGATTGCCTTCATTCCCATACGTTCCTCCTCTCCACTCAGAAAAATATGAACCTGTATCACATGGCTCAGTCTTTCTCCTTGAAATGCTTGTCTTCCTCTATTTTTCTTCCTTAAAAAAGAAAATGCTTTAGAGAAATATGACTGTAATTAACAACTGACAAAAATATCTGGGCTTGAGCTGAAGTGGGAAATCACAAACGTTAGTTACTTATTTTCTCATGCAGTTACCATTTGTTCTCTTTTCTCAGGGAAGTTGAAAGACCTGAGGTTCAAACTTAATAAGGCCCCATACTGTTTCTAAGAGTATTTACAACATGCAAAGTATAAGCCAGTTCATTGCTTATATTTAAATTTGTTTTCACTCATCTGGGCTCTTACACAGTATGCAATCCCTAAACCCTTCATAATAAGGAACACACATTTCTCAGCCACGAAAGGGAATGAAATGTTCAGCAATTTGAGCTCTTTGGTACTGGGAAGGTGACAAAACATTTATGTGTATCCAATCCATTCCACTGATTTGGCTCCAGCATTAGAAGGAACCGCCTCAGGCAGAGACCTTTTGCTATGTACACGTTCTTGGGAATTAGCAGGTGAAGCAAATGGCCCATAGTGATGACAGCAACATCTTTCAAAAGACTCAACTTTACTAAATGGATTTCCCAAATACATTTTCTTTTTCTGATCAGTTGTTTCTTAAGTTTAACTGATAGTGCAAATATTTTTGCCTTTTTAAAAAGAAAACCAGGGACTAAGCTATAAACAAATCATTTTTACATGTATAGGAATGACTTCAAAATCTACTTTCTACTAAGTATCTTCATATTTTCACTGATTTTTTTAAATCCCCAGTTCAGGGCAAGTTACTTTACAATGGCAATATGCTGAGGAAGTCATAGGATAGAATTTAATATTTAAAGACTAGTCTTTCTACATACCAAATAAATAAGAAAATCTCACTATCTGGGTTATTTTCGTTGCTTGAATTACTTGAAATAGCAACCTCTGAATTCTGGTCTCAATCTTGTAAATAAATAGCTCTGATGTCTAGAGTAAGTCATTTAATTTTACTAAGCCTACATTCCTTGGCCTAATTTTCCTTAATTGTATAATGAAGAAATTATAAAACAAACCTTAAGGTCTTTCCACTAAATTTTATTATTTCATCATTTGAAAATAACTTTATACCACAATTGAAAAAATACACTTTCAGAGTTTAAAAGCAAGTATTTTAATTTTAAATTATCCTTGTGATACTCTTTGTATTATTTGTATGTTCATAATATTATTACTACCTCTACTGATAAGAATATATTTGTTTTTTGAGTTGTACTCTCACTCTGTCACCCAGACTGGAGTGCAGTGGCATGTTCCTGGCCAACGCAGCCTTGACCTGCTGGGCTCCGGCGATCCTTCCTCCTCAGCCTTCCAAGTAGTTGGAACTGCAGGCGCATGCTACCATCCTTGGCTAATTTCTGATTTATTGTAGAGATAAAGTCTTGCCAAGTTGCCCGGGTGTGTCTCGAACAAGAATATATTTTTTAATGTTAAAATAAAAACACGACTTCACATTTAAATAATATATTTTGATTTTTTAAAGTATTTTATATTATTATTGCACAGAGTAGCTTTATTGCACAGGTTCCAAAATAATTGCTCTCATTTTGAGGGTCATTTGTGTCCAAGGACATGCAAGATACTAGTGGCAAAACCTAGAAACAGTAATTTTTCTTTAACTTTGAGACCCACAGTCTCTATACATCATGTTTGAAAATGTATCCTTCAGGCAGCAGCCTAGCAAGAAAAATTTAAAGAGCCATCATCTCAAGCTGCCTATTCACTTTCTGCCATTATCTGGAGCTGGCCAAGGGGTGTCTTTGTGCCATTTTCTGCCCCCTACATTTCTCGTGAGTCATAAGTGGGTGTTTTTCCGAGTTTCCAAGGTGAACATATGTATATGTAGTCATTGGAAATTTCCATGGGGAAGGTAGTACTTCTTTTAACACAGATATGCTTTTTTACTTTACATAAATTTAGAAACTGAAAGAAATGCTGAATATTTCAATTTTAGTATGTATAGGAATGCCAAAAAGTAACAAAAGACAATTTATGAAATATATTCCATGTTAGCATTGTCCAACCTGTTCCCCATTGCTACCCATAGTTCAGCACTGTGAAATCCTGGATCAGGAACTACATTAGAATACATACTTTTTTGTCTCAATTATACTCCATAAAAAGGTGCCTGGCCATTGTTTTATGGTCTTTGGATATACATCCATCTCCTGGATTGGAGGTCTGATTGTAAGCAACTCAGAATATGTGGGATTATATTTAAATGTGTACTGTATCTCCCTCACTGAGCTCCCTAGAATCATGGCAGTGGTTTGACATTATTCATCTTTGGTCATAGTTACCCAATAAAATTGAAACAGATATGGAACTGGCCAGAATGTTGAGCTTAGTCTACAAAGTGTTAAGAATCAAATTTGTCCATTTCTTTATTCATTTCATAAATATTTATTGAGTTTTTAATATGTTCAAGATGCTATTTTAGGTGCTGGAGATATACTCTGAACATTATGGTTGAGTGGAATAAAAAACAGCCAAGGAAGCATGCATAAACAACAAAATTTCAGAGTGGAAAGATGTTATAAAATGCAACCATGTAATAAAAGGTTATTAGATTGGGGGGAGATCTATACTATTGAGGAAAATGAGGAAGTCCTCAGGAAGAATGCTTACCCTACTGAAAAAATGAAAAATTAATCACAATTCAAGATGTCTTGATTATCCAATCAGCAAATAGAGAAATGACTCTGAGAGTGGTCTCAGAAAAATCTTTCCTTCTCTAATAATTGCCTATCCCACAAGTCTAGTGAGTACCTAAAATCCACTATTAAATGGATATTTTTTTTTTCTGTGCTGATAATCCATGAAAATTCAAATGCCCTTGGGAGAAGAACCATATTAAGTCTGTCCTCTTAACTTTAGTCTGAATTGGCTTAACAGATATATTTTTTTTCAACCAGCAGCCATATTAATCTTTTGCAATCAACTTTTTTATTAATTGAGGTATAAGTTACGTGTAGAAAATACTACAGATCTTTAGTATATAATTAGCTAATTTTTAACAAAATAGCACCATATTTCTCCATAGAACATTCACATCACCTGCGAACTTTCCTGTATTCCTTTCCAGCTGCTTTGCCCACACCTTCAGGGATAACCACTACTCTGATTCCAATCACCTTGGGTTAGTTTTGTCTGCTGTTAAACTTTGTATATAAATTCAATTGTACGTACGTGCATTTTTGTGTCTGGTTTTAGCTCAGCATAACATTTCAGGGGTTTGTTAATACAAGTGCATGTATAGGCAGTGAATCATTATTCTTCAATTATAGACTAGTTAGATAGCATTTGATGTGGTAAGGGAAGACTCATATATTGTAGAGGAGAAACTCGAAAACTGAGATGCACAGTGATTCTCAAAATAGGTGTACTGAACCAGTAGCATCAACATCAGCATCTCTGAAAACTTGTTAGAAATGTAAATTCCTTGGTCCCTCCTCAGGCCTACTGAATTAGAAACTCAACGGGTTAGTCCCAGGAATATGATTTATTATTATTATTATTTAAACATAAGCCTTCCAGGTAATTCTAAAACATATTATAGTTTGAGAACAAATAAGTATGAGAAGGCATAGACAAGAACCCTGTAATATAGTAGTTGTTTGAAAATTAATAATATAAGAACATCTTTGCAAGTAATTCATTTTCCAAATTTGTGTCAAAAAAAAAAAGAATTAACCATAAGGGTAAGACCTTGCAAAAAATATTAATAACTGGCTCAAAATTAGATAAAAAGGTCAGCAATCTTTAGAAAAGTTTCCAAGAAAATTTCACCCAATTCAAATAAGTTAAAAATGAGTGCAAGAAAGTTCCAAGAGGACACCTTGCCTATTTATGGAGAACTTGACTCACATTATCTGACACTTTAGTTGTTATTTGGTTTAATTAAGTTATATTGGAGTTCATTATATTTCCAGATAGTTCCCAAAATAAAGGCATCTAGGAGTGACAGCATCATGTTTTAATCAAAAAAAGACCAAAAGAAAAAAAGAAAAAAGAAAGAATGAAAGAAAGAAATATATGTACATATATATATACATATTTCCATATATATATGAATGACTACATATATATAGGAATGACTACAAAATCCAACAACATAAGGGGCTTAGCTGTCTAAAACACAGTTGTTACACACTTGCAGCAACCCAAAGTAAAAAGTTTAGACACTAAAGCAGTACTGGAAAAGAACATGGACATGGGTTCAATAAATGAACTTTTAAAACCTCCATTTAATGCTTATCATCAAACTTTAGCTACCAATTCATATTTACTAGTCATTTTTTTCTGACACTGAATCATACAACAAAGTAATAATTGACTAGTGTTATACTGTATGTCACCCAACAACTTGTCACAGAAAACTTTTCCTATAGGATATTTCTCAAGTCTCTAAAAATCCATTCATCAGGCTAAACTGAAGGACATGAAAAAGAAGATGATCAGCTGAGAATATCTGAGGTAAATACAGAGAATTTGAGTGAGGAAGCTTTGCTCAGGGAGTGAGAATCACAGGCATCTTCAGCATCTAGAAATTGTGATAAGTCATCAAATCAAACAGTAGTTCTATGTTCATGTGGACTAAAGGGGGCAAGCCTTGCTGTCTCTCTGCAGATATCAATCGCAAGACAATAACAAAGGGAATAGAAAAGTAGTTTTGCTCTTATGTAAAGGACTAAATCTTCAAAGAACACTTTCTCTCAAACAATATACACATGTGAAATACTTTCTCTTCCAGCTGCTCTGGATGGGCTGCTCTTTCACTACTCAAAGGCTTCCATGGATGACCTGTGTCTCTCGGGAGCTTGCTTGAAATGCAGAATCTCAGGCCCTAGTCCAAGACTAGTAAGGTAAAATTTACACTTTAACAAAATAACCATTGATTTGTGTACACGTTAATGTTTGAGAAGCACTCAGAAGTAGAATTTTAAGTTGTTGCTTACTCTCTAGGTTGTTTTTTTTTTTTTTTCCAGTTTTCTCTTATAAGATTCACTGTGATTCCTATGACTCTCAAGCCCTATCTCATAATGACTGAATAGAAATCTCCTATTTTAAAAAGTGTCCTAGTTTCTTATGACCAAGGAAGTTTGGGAAATTGTTGATTTGGGCAGTCATGAAAGGACTAATTCCACATGTTTGTAGTCTTAAAAATACGATCAGTTGACAACTTTTTAAAATTTTGTTTTCCTTTGTGTAAATCTTGGGTGTATTTGTTTGTAGAAAAAAAAGTAAATGCCAAATACAAGAAAACAGGAAGAAATAAGGAAATGACAACACTGATACGATAAGACTGTAAAAAATCATGAGGTTGGGTGTGTCTTCAATGCTTTGTCTACATGAAAACAAACAGTTAAATCAGGGAAAAAAAATCATTTCCAGATGGTCAGGTGCCTTCCAAGTTATTTCAGACAAAAAAGATTAAGACAGATTTCTTACACTCAGACCATTGTATTACTCTTATAAAACACACAGCCTACATTTTTTAATTTTTGGTCTGAATGTCTGTCTTAGGTTGGGTTCTCTGGGAAATAGATTCTGAGACTGAGTTGTGTGCAGCTATGTTCATTGGCTATGCTCTCTGAATCAGCCCTGTGGGTGGGTGGAAGTACAGGATTGGTCACAGGGAAGAGGGGAATTTGATGTAGTCACAACAAAAGCTATTCCAGAAGAGGGACTCATCTGAGAGCTGTCAGCCACCAACACTTTTCAGCTGGAGAAATCAATGCCTTAGTCCTGTGAGCAGCAACACACAGCATCTATTACAGTGGTAGCCACTACAGTGGTAACTAAATTTTCTGTTTTAAATCTCCAAGAGACTGTCAGAAATGCCTAATGTCTGTCTCTATCTCAGAATCTTACTTAAAGAATAGTCAGTGTAATTTTGTTTGTATTCTCTAGTTTCTTTTGGTTGACAGCTTTTAAATAAAAACTCTCCATATATTGATTGTTTGGGGAACTACAAAGTACAGAACTTATTTTTTTTTAATCTACTTTATTAACAGATGAAGATTTTGTTTTCTGTAGTCTGAAAAAATCCTCAAAGGTGTAAAAAATTAACTAGGTCATTAACCAAATTCCATATCACTTTAGTTAACTTAATTTTTTGTATGATTATATGATTCATGTCATAATTTTCTGAAAGAGCTCACATTCTTGATTGGATTATTAATTTGTGTTTATTGTTGGGACTGTGGTATGATGTTTTATCTTAATTAGTATTTTTATGCTTATGATTTTAAATATGTATATAGCCAGTTTTTATGTTGTTTGCCTTTCCAACATAACTAAGGTTAAGTGTTTTCTGGCAACAAAGGGAATTTATATTCGAATTAAAAGTAATTACAGATGCTTTATCAAAAGCAAAGCAATTGGCAGTTGTGTGAATAGACATCACAGTAATAAAATGCAGAATGGGCAACCTCCAATTTTATGTTTCTGATAATGTTTCTTCTATAGAAAAAATACCAGGTATTATGTATAGCATATATTTGCAAACAGAGAAAATATACTTCTTTAATTCTTAGTGATACCTGTCCATTTTTCAGAAAAATTGATCAGCCTTCATATGCATAGTGTATTCAGAAAGTAGGTGGGCATTACATAAGCAGATGGTAAAGTAATGGATGTGATTTTTATTTTCTTTTTACTATTTTTTGCAATGAATTGAGCAATTTTAAAATCATGCACACACCCAACATGTATGAACTACCCACATTTTACTAAATACTACAACATATACTGAAATTGCAAAGATAAATAGAGTACAGCCCTGGTACATCAGGGGTTTGAAATCTAGTAGAAAAATAATGTG
Source organism: Carlito syrichta (assembly GCF_000164805.1). Lineage (NCBI taxonomy): Eukaryota > Metazoa > Chordata > Mammalia > Primates > Tarsiidae > Carlito > Carlito syrichta. Next base: position 640,110 of record NW_007256304.1, read on the forward strand.
TCGAGGTTCAATGATTAAGAAAATCAACAGAACTGAACAAATGTTCAATTTTTCATTTAGTTTAGTTGTCAAGAAGTAGCTACCACGGCAATTATAACTGCAGAGATATTTGTTTCAAAGAACTAATGAACAGTACATCTAGATGGTGTAATAGTCACCAGAGAGATAAAAGTTATAACCATACTCCATTGTTTAAATATTAAAGAAAACAACTTATGTAATGACCAACACCGTCTTAAAAGTAAATAAGAGCAATCTTGTGTTTTGGGCTTGAAGAGTTAGGAAGTTGAGATACAGGTTCAGAAATAGAGCCTTGATCCCTCATTCTCACCAAAGCCTCTACTCCAAGGTGCATTAGTGCAACATTTTACATTCAAAAACAATTCTTGTCAAATGACATTTCAAACTGCTAGCAGGAGAAGGATACCACAAATCTAGATAATGTAGTATCCTTTAATTCGTTCTAGGGCCTTTAATTTCTCAACTGGAAAAATGGTTAGACCATTATTCACTTATTTATTCAAAAATATTTGTTGACAGTGTGCCAAGTATAAGACTACACACTGTGGATTCACTTTTAATTTTTTAATCCTTTTCTTTTTTGACATTTTATTTTATTTCAGTAGCTTTAGGGGGATACACATAGGTTTGCTCTAGGCTTTAATTGTATCCACCACCCCGACTTCTGCACATTGTACCCAATAGGTGATCTTTTTGTCCTTCCACTCCTGGCCCTCCTCCTTCTGAGACTCCGGTGGTTATTATGCCATTCCCTATGCCTTTGCATATCATTAGTTTAGCTCCCATTTATACGCGAGAACACGTGGTGTTTGGTTTTCTGTTCCTGAGTTCACTTAGGACAATGTTCTCCAATTCCTTTTGAGTTACTGCAAAAGTCATTATTTCATTCTTTTTGATGGCTGAATAGTATTCCACAGTGTATATATACCACATTTTCGTTACCCACTTATTGGCTGATGGGCATTTAGATTGATGCCACATCTTTGCAGTTGTGAATTGTGCTGTGATGAACATGTGGTGCAGGTGCCTTTTTTTTTTTTTTTTTTTTTTGAGTCGAAGTCTCACTCAGTCGCCCACACTGGAGTGCAGTGGCCACTTCCGGCCACCACAGTCTCGACCAGCTGGGCTCTGGCGATCCTTCCCCCTCAGCCTTCCAAGTAGCTGGAACTACAGGCCCGCGCTACCACGCCTGACTAATTTTTTTGATTTTTATTGTAGAGATGAAGTTTCACCAAGTTGCCCAGGTGGGTCTCCAACCCGCGGGCTCAGGCAATTCACTCACCTCGGCCTCCCCAAGCGTGGGATTACAGGCTGAGCCACCAAGCCCGGCCGCAGGTGCCTTTTTTATATAATGATCTCTGTTTCTTTGGGTAGGTGCCTAGTAGTGAGATTGCGGGATCAAATGGTAGATCTCCTTTTAGTTGTTTGAGAAATCTCCATACTGCTTTCCAAAGAAGTTTGTACTAATTTATACTCTCACCAACATTGTATAAGCATTCCCATTTCTCTGCATCTGTGCCAGAATCTATTGTTTTTGATTTTTTAAATAATGGTCATTATGAGTGATTACTGATTTGACTTCTTTGTAGATTCTGGATATTAGTCTTTTGTCAGATATATAGTTTGTGAATATCTTCTCCCATTCTGTAGTTTACCTATTTACTCTGTTGATTATTTCTTTTGCTGTGAAGAAACTTTTTAATTTAATTGAGTCCCATGTGTTTTTATTTTATTTTTCTTGCACCTACTTTTGAGATTTTAGCTATAAATTATTTGCCTAGGATGATATCCAGAAGAGTTTTTTCTAGGTTTCTTTGAGGATTTTTATGGTTTCAGCTTTTACATTTAAGTCATTTTTTTTAACTTTTAACTTTTTTATTTTAAAGGTGCGAGGTAAAATTCAGGGTTAGGTGTACAGATGTTCATTATGCGGGTACCCTTGTTGATGAGGTGCCCCCGACCCCAGCAGTTTTCCTCAACTGCCACTCCTACCTCCCCTACCTTGACAGTTTCCCACTACTGACAATCCCTTTCTTTGGTAGATCACTGAGTATGATCAACTCTAAATCCATCCAAGTTGCTTCAAAGTCTGTATGTTTGTCCTTCTTTATGACTGCTTAACATTCCATTGTGTATATGTACCACATTTTTTAGCTAATCCAGCTTTGATGGGCAGCATGGTTGGTTCCATGTTTTTGCTATTGTGAATAGAGCTGCAACAAACTTGCCTGTGCAGATATATTTCTTATAGAATGATTTGAGTTCCTCTGGGTATATTCCCAGTAGGAGAACTGCTGGGTCATATGGAAGGTCAATTTCTAGTTCTTTCAGAAATCGCCACATTGTCTTCCAAAGAGTTTGCACTAGTTTGCATTTCTACCAGCAGTGTAGAAGCATTCCTTTTGCTCCACATCCTCATCAGCATCTGTTGTTTGTTTCATTAATGATGGCCTTTCTTACTGGGGTTAAGTGGTATATCACACTTAAGTAATCCATCAAGAGTTAATTTCTGTACATGAGAAGAGATAGGGATCCAGTTTCATTTTTTTCTTGTAGCTATCCAATTTTCACAGGACTATTTGTTGAATAAGTAGTACTTTCCCTAGTGTATGTTTTTGCCTACTTTGTCAAAGATAAGTTGGTTTGTAGGTATTTGGGTTTATTTTCTGTATTCCTTATTCTGTTCCATCAGTCCATGTGTCGGTTCTTGTACCAGTACCTTGCTATTTTGGTTACTACAGCTTGTAACATAATTTGAAGTCATATAATGTGATGCTTCCAGTTTTGTTCTTCTTGCTTAGAATCACTTTGGCTACTCTGGCTCTATTTTGGTTCCATATGAATTTTAGCGTTGTTTTTTCTGATTCTGTGAAAAATGACATTGATAGTTTGATAGAGATTGCACTGAATCTGTAGATTAATTTGAATGATATGTGGGATATTTAATTCATGAGCATGGGTGGTTTCCAATCCAGGAGCATAGGAGGTCTCTCCATTTGTTTGTGTCCTCTACAATTTCTTTTATCAGAGTTTTATAGTTCTCTTTGTAGAGATCTTTTACCTCCTTGGATAAATATATTCTTAGAAATTTTAGCTGTTTTGCTGCTATTATAAATGGAATTCAGTTTTGTTTTGTTTTTTTACATTTTAAATTTTAATATAATTTAGATTAATTTTTTTTAGAAAACAAGATTTATTGAGAGGATAGTAAAGCTCCCACAGTGGGAGGGGACCAAGGGGATTGCCTTAATTTTTATTTTAAAGATGTGGGGTACAATTCGGGATTAGCTATATAAGTGGTCATCATACAGGCAAAGTTTGGGCCACCCTTTGGTCTCCACTTTGCCTGGTTTGAGATCAGGTACCCTTATTGATGTTGTGTTTCTCCCCACCCCCGCCCCAGAAGTATCCTGCTACTGGCAATCCCTTTCTTATAGTATTATGGAAAATGTTCAAGGTCTGCTTATGAGTGAGAACATGTGGTACTCTGATCTTTGTTTCTGTAATAGGTCACTGAGTATGATAGACTTCAAATCCATACAAGTTTCTGTGAAGTTCATATATGTCTGTCCTTCTTTAGCCTGCATAATATTCCATTGTGTATATGTGCCACATTTTTTAAATCCAGTTTTGATTGGCAGCATGGTTGGTTCCATTGTTTTACTGTTGTGAATAGCACTGCAATAAGCATGAGGGTACAGGTATATTTTTTGAAGAATGATTTGAATTCTTCTGGGTATATTCCCAGTAGGGGAATTGCTGGGCCATATGGATGTTCAATGTCTAGGTCTTTTGGAAATCGCCACACTGTTTTCCAAAGAGTTTGCACTAGTTTGCACTCCCACCAGCAGTGTAGCATTCCTTTTTCTCCACATCCTCACCAGCATCTATTGTTTTTTGTTTTATTAATGATGGATATTTTTATTGTGGTTAGGTAGTATCTCAATATGGCTTTGATTTGCATTTCTCTGATGATTAGTGAGACTCAGCACATCATTCTTCTCAGACTTGGAAATGTCAATACAGAAATTCATATGGTAACATAAATGACCATGAATAGCCAAAACAATTCTTAACAAAAGAAACAATGTGGGAGGTATCACACTTGTAGACTTTAAACTTTGCTATAAGGCTACAATAATCAAAACAGCCTGGTATTTGTCCAAGAATAGGCATATGGGCCAATGAAACAAGATAGAGATTCCAGAAGCAAAATCTCAATTTCTCAACTAACTCATCTTTGACAAAGCCTCCAACAACAACCACTGGGGAGAGGAGAACCTGTTCAGTAAATGGTGCTGGGAAAACTGACTGACCACAGCAGAAGATTGAAACAAGAACTCTACCTATCACCATACATAAAATCAACTCTAATGGATCAAAGACCTAAACGTAAAACCTCAAACTGTAAGTATCCTCAAACTGTAAGGAACCACTCTAATGGAAATTGGAACTGGCAACCAATTTGACCAAAACTCCAAGTGCCCATGCCATAAGAGATAGCTAGACAAATGGGACTTCATCAAACTGCAAAGCTTCTGCAGAGCTAAATAAAACATCAAGAGAATAGAAAGACAGCCCACAATGGGAAAAAAATAGTTACCAATTGTATATCTGACAAAGGCCTACAAGGAACTCAAATGTGCTAAAAGGAAAAAATCAAACAGCCACATTAAAAAGTGGACAAAAGACATGAATATATACTTCTCAATAGAAGATAATGGGCAGCCAATGGGCACATGGAATTCAGTACTTAATTTGATTCTCAGCTTGGTCATTATTGGTGTATAACAGTGTTACTGATTTGTATGTGTTGATTTTGTATCCTGAAACTTAACTGAATTCATTTATCAAGTCTAGAATCTTTTGAAAGGCATAAGATCATAACGTTGGCATACACTGGTAGTTTGTTTCCTTATTTTCCAATTTGAATATACTTTATTTCTTTTTCTTACCTAATTGATCTGACTTAGACTCTCAGTTCTATGTTGAATAGAAGTGGTGAAAATGGACATCCTTGTCTTGTTCCAGTTCTGAGGAGAAATGCAGTACCTCTGTTCAGAATGGTATTGGCTGTGAGTTTGTTATATATGAGTTTTATTATTTTGAGGACTGGTTCCTCTTTGCTTATTTTGCAGAGGGTTTTTTTAATCATATAGTGATGCTGTATTTTATCAAATGCTTTTTATGTGTATATTAAAGTGATCATATATTTTTTGTTTAATTCTGTTTATGTAGTGGATCATGTTTATTGAATTACATATGTTGAACTATCCTTGCATCCCTGGCATAAAACTCACTTTATCTTGGTGTATTTTTTAATGTGCTGTTGAATTTGGTTTGCTAATATTTTTGTTGAGGATGTTTGCCTCTATGTCCATAAAGGTTACTGATCTGTAGTTTTCTTTTTTTGTTTTGTCTTTGCCTGGCTTTGGTATCAAAGTGATACTGGTTTCATAGAATGAGATAGGGAAGATTCCCTCTTTTATAATCTTGTGAAATATCTTTAGTAAAGTTGGTTTCAGTTATTCTTTGAAGTTCTGGTAGAATTCAGCTTTGACACCATCAAGTCATGGACTTTTTTTTTGGCTAGAAGACTTCTAATTACTGCTTCAGTCTCACTACTCATTACTGGTCTGTTCAGGGTTTCTATTTCTTCCTGATCCAATGTTTGGGATTGTATGTTTGCAATAATTTATTCATTTTCTCCAGATTGTCTAGTTTGTTTGCATAGAGGTGTTCATAATAGTCTCAGAAAATCTTTTGAATGACCGTCACATCAGTTGTAACATCTCCATTTTCTTATTTTTTTCCTTTTGTTTTTGCTTTTTTGAGTTGGAGTCTCACCCTGTCGCCCAGACTGGAGTGCAGTGGCCGCTTCCGGCCACCGCAGCCTCGACCTGCTGGGCTCCGGTGATCCTTCCTGCCTCAGCCTTCCAAGTAGCTGGAACTACGGGCACGCGCTACCATGCTCAGCTAATTTTTGATTTATTGTAGAGATGAGGTCTCGCCAAGTTGCCCAGGCAGGTCTTGAACCTGCGGGCTCAGGCAATCCATTCACCTGAGCCTCCCAAAGCACGGGATTACAGGCTGAGCCACCGAGCCCAGCTTCCATTTTCATTTCGAATTGAACTAATTTGAATCTTCTCTCTTCATTTCTGAATTAATCTACCTAGCAGTCTAACAATTCTATTTGTCTTTTCAAAGAACCAGCTTTTTGTTTCATTGATTCTTTTTATTCATTTATTTCAATTTCATTTAGTTTTGCTCTGATTCTCATTATTTCTTGTCTTCTGCTAGCTTTGGGTTTGGTTTGTTCATGTTTTTCTAGTTTCATCAGATGTGATGTTAGGTTGCCAACTTGCAATTTTCAGTCTTATTAGCATAAGCTTCCAATGCTTTAAATTTTCCTCTGAGCACAACTTTAGTTGTGTACCAGAGGTTTTGGCAACCTGTTTCATTGTTGTCATTTATTTCAAGGAATTATTAAATTTCTATCTTGATTTTATTGTTGACCCTAGGGTTATTCAGGAGCAGATTGTTTAACATCCCTGTTTTTGTTTGTTTTCACAGGGTCTTCTTTGAGCTATTTTCTAGTTTTATTCTACTGTGGTCTGAGAAGTTGCTTGATATTATTTAAATTTTTAAAAAATTATTGAGATGATTTTTGGCCTATCATATGGTTTATTTGGAGATTGTTCCATGTGCTGATGAGAAAAATGTATATTCTGTAGATTTGTGATGAGATCTTCTATGTCTGTTAATTCCATTTGCTCTAAAATCTGAAATTCTTTGTTGAATTTCTGTCTTAATAATTGGTCTATTGCTGTCAGTAGAGTATTGAAGTCTCTCACTATTATTGCATTGCAATGTGTCTCTTTTTTTAGGTCTAGTAGAATTTGTTTTATAAAACTTAGGGCTCTGGTATTGGGCATATATATATTTAAAATTGCTTTGTCTTTTCATTGGATTGATCCCTTTACCATTATAAAATAACAATCTTTGTCTTTTTTTTACTGTTGTCAATTTAAAGTCTATTTTAACTAATATGAAGATGGCTACTCCTGCTTGTTTTTGGTTTCCATTTGCATGAAATATTGTTTCCCATCCCATTCCCTTGAGTTTTTAGGAATATTTGTGAGTTAAGTGGGTCTCTTGAAGGCAGGTTGTGTTGTGTTTTTGTTTTTGTTTGTTTTTATCTGTTCTGCCAGTCTGTATATTCTTATTGGGACATTGAGACCATTTATGTTGAGTTAATACTAATATGTAAGGTATTATTCCATTTATCATATTGGTTGCTATCTAGTTGCTTTATTTGATTATTTTCTCTATTGTGTTCATGTTCCATAGGCCTATGAGATTTATGTTTTCCAGCATTATTCTGCTGTTGTATTTTGATCTTTTATTTCAGTATTAAGAACTTCTTTGAGCATTTCTTGTAGAGCTGGTCTAGTGGTGACAAATTGCTTAGCATTTGCTTGTCTGAGAAAGACTTCATTTCTCCTTCATGTATGAAACTTAGTTTTACAAGATATAAAATCCTTAACTCCCTGTTATTCTATCTGAGGAGATTGAAGATGAGGCCCCAGTGCCTTCTGGCTTGTAGGATTTCTTCTGAGAAGTCTGCTGTTAGTCTGATAGGTTTGCACTTGTAAGTCACTTGGTGCTTTTGTCTCATTGCTCTTAAAATTATTTCCTTCACATTAACTTTGAATAACTGAATAATAATGCCTTAGGGATGACCTTTTTGCAATGAATCTTCTGGGAAATCTTTGGGCTTCTTCTGTCTGGATGTTTAGATCTCTGGCAAAGTTAGAGAAGTTTTCCTCCATTATTCCCTCAAATACATTTTGCAATTCTATCATTTTCTCTTCTTCCTCAGGAACACCTGTGACTTTTAGTTTTTGACATTTTACATAATCCCACATTTCTTGGAGAGTATGTTCTGTTTTCTTGATTTTTTTTTTCTTTATTGTCTGATTGGGTTAATTCAAAAACCTTGTCTTCAAGTTCTGTTATCCTTTCTTCTGCTTGTTCTAGTCTACCATTAAAACTTTCCATTGCATTTTATACTTCCCTAAATGATTCTTTCATTTCCAGAATTTCAGCTTTTTTTTTTTTTTATGAGTCTTTGGATAATTTTTTATTCATGTTTTGAATGGTACCGTAAAATTTATTTATGTCAGTTTTTAATTTTCTCCTGAAGTTTATTGATCAATTTTATATTCAACCTTTTGAATTCTATGTCTGGAATTTCAAAGATTTCATATGGGTGTTGGAGAACTCTGATTTTTCATATTGTCAGAATTATTTTTCTGGTTTCTTCTCATTTGGGCAGAAAATTTTTTCTTATTTTAGGTTGGCAGGGGGCTGACATAGGCACAGTAGGGTTCCCTTGCTTATAGCCTTGGTGGTGTTAGTTTGTAAATTGCCAGCTGTGATGGTCCTGTCCTGGGTACCTGCTCTGGCTCATGGCATCCTGAGTGGCTGGAGTGGCTTGGAAAGTTGTGTTAGCTGGGGTTTGGGATCAGGTTTTTGCCAGAGCTGAGGTATTATATCTAATGTGGTGAGCTTTAATGTTGACCTCCAACTAAAAGGTGGTGCTTGTGGGAGAAAGGCAGTTGCAATGGTGGCTGTGAGCTTTGTCCTTGGCATGTGTTGCTTCAAGGAAGTCCCCAGTCACCCTAGGCAGAGTGTTAGGCTCTGGGGATTACTCAAGTTCTCTGTCTGTTATAAGTCTTCAAGGGGACTCAGGGGGTAAGGGGAAGGAGGTTGAGCACCCTACAAACAAGAATGCACTCTTGGCTACCCCAGTGGTGATTAAGAGGGAGTTATAGGTCACTGGAGTAATGCTGTCATGCATAGCAGGCACAGAAGAGTGAGAGGTTGCTGTAGCAATGAGTCCCACCAGGCTTCCCATCTTAGCCTCAGGCAATCTGCCTTCCACATGTGAAAGTGCAGCAGGCCTCAGGGGCTCAGGTGTTCTCAAGGCAATTGTCCCAATCGGGAACTCTCTATAGTTTTGGAGTTTGCCCTTGAGGCCTGTCCTCTCCCAAGCCAGTAGAAAGCAGTCACACCACCCTCAAGGGTTGAGTTCCTGGGAAATGGCGGTTGGTGCTGCTGAAATCTTTCTTTTTTCCTGCACCATATCATGTGAGATGTTGGTTGAGAGTGGCTATGGGTAAGATAATTTCCCATGAGTAACTGAAGTCCTGCAAAATTCAGAGGCTTTCTAAATTCATGGCAGAATCACAGAACTCCTGAATTCCCCCTCATTCATCTTCCCCACTGTGTCTGGAGGCTACCAGTAGACAGGTGAGAGTTTGACTAGTTTCCAACACAGGTTAATGGATTTTTATCTTCTTTGCACTCTGATTACTGATAATTGTTGCTTCTTTAAAGAGTTGTGGGCCATACTACTGGTCTTGTTTTTCTCCAAGTCAATGTCTTAAAAATTCTGAAGAAAAACTATTTCCAACCTAGAATTCCAGACGTAATCAATTGTTGATCAACTCAGGGTGACGAAGTCCGTGGTTGGGTGGTCTTGGAGTCCCTGCTCAAAGGTGGTGCATGAAGGCTGATAGGTGTGCAGCATGTGAGAATACAATTCTAAACAACAGTAACACATTATCTCTTCTCACAAAGTTCACAGATTAGTGGAATCGACTGATGAGAGATATTGCAACATGATGTCATAAATACTCTCTGGAGTGCTAATTAGTGTGTTAGAAGATCATGTATGATGAATGTGCAATCTCGATTTTACAGCTTAAATAAAACTTCCTGGATGAAGTGAAGATTAATCTGTGGCCAAAAAAGGTGACCAGAATTACTATGGTCGGTGGGTTGGTGGGTGAGGGATAGGCTGGTTACTGTTATTCACTGGAGAAAAATTGTGTAAAGGTGCATTAAGCATGGCTGGAACAAACACCGCTTGGTGGCTGTCAAGAGAGTGCTAGAAATGTAGAGGATGAAGCTGCAGAGGTCAGCAGGACCTTGGAAGGATCAGTCACTAATGAATCCTGGCTGAGAAAATTACATGACCATATATTAGTTTTAGAAATATAATTTAGCAATGTAGTGGACAAATTGCAGCTCTGATATAAAGAAGATAAGTCTTCTCTAACCTGGAAATAGAAAGGAATTTAGAAATTTGAGCTAATTCAAATGTACAACTCACAAGACTAGTCAATAGTCCGATATGAGGTAAAGAAATAGAGAAGAGTCAAAATGATGACTGAGTCTGACTTCAGTAATCAAGAGGATAGTCTCATCATTTAAGAAAATAGGAAAATGTATATACTTAGTATTCAAGATGATTCATTTTCTTCTGGGCAAGTTATTTGAGGTATATCCATAGATAGTTTGCAGGTATATTCCTATATGCCTAGATCTCATGAGAAATATCTGGGCTGGAAGTATAAGTTTTGAAATCATGGGATCACATGAGGTTCACAGGGAGAATATAACATGGAATATAGGTCCTCCTGTCTTTAGAGAACTGAGAATAATCCTAAATTTAAGGAGCAACAGAAGTTTAGTGAGGTAGCAAAGTAGACTTGAAGGAGCATTCAAAAAGGTAAGAGTAAAATTTGGAGAATAATTAACAGTTACCAAAGGAATGAAACATTTCAGAAAAGAGCAACAAAATCAAGAGTTGCTGAGAAATCAAATTAAATAAGGTTTAAAGACTACCTAGAGTATCAGAGTATTTAGCTGCCACACTGTAATCAATTTGAGTAGTTGATATAATTTAGATGTTTGTTCCCTCCAAATCTCAAGTTGAAATTTGACCTCCAGTATTAGAGGTGATGGTTTATTCTTCATGAAAGGCTTGTTACCTTTCTCTTTGTAGAGTGAGTTCTCAGTCTATTAGTTAGAATTAATTGTTTAAAAGAGTCTGGCACTTTCTTCTCCCCTTTCTTATTTCCTTTCTCCTCATGTGACACACTGGCTCACCATGATTGTAAGCTTCCTGAGGCCTCACCATAAGCAGATGCTAGTGCCATGCTTCATGTGCAGTCTATAGAACTATGAGCCAAAATTAACCTCTTTTATTTATAAATCACTCAGCCTCAGGTATTCCCTTAAAGTAACTCAAAACATCTAATACAATAGTGGGGAGGATAAAAGCTAAAGTGAGTGTAGAGGGAATGGAAAGGAAAGCAAGTCAAAGCAGTGCACCCAAGAGTGCTTTTGGGAATTTTGGGTAGTAAGGAGAGCTAAGAATTAAACCTGCAGGATAATGTAAAATGAATGTGTCTTTTTTAAATATGGGGAATGTTTAACTATAGCTAAGTGCTACTTGGAAAAACACTGTAAAGTAGAAGAAGACGAAGATGAAGAAAAGAGGGGGGGGAAACTGCCAGAATAATTGGCAGGATGTGGGAGGAGTTTCCATCTGTTGGCTTCTATTTTTGCTATGAGCTGGGAGTCTAGTTAATCTGCTGAAAGAAGGATTAATTTTCTCAATCAAAGAATTGAGAAAAGGAGCGTAGGCTTAAAACATTTGTGGAAAATAAGAGAAAGTGGATAAGGAAATACTGGATTTCTAAGCAGGATGCAGACCATCTGAAGTTGGAAACTATGGAATTATAGTTATCAGCAACTTGGAAACTATGGAATTATAGTTATCAGCAACTTGCAGGTAACTAGAGTGCTGGCAGACAGCTGAGTAGATTCATGTTACATTTTACCCATGAGAGTCAGAAAAAGGTTAGCAGGATTTGAAGATGAGAATATTAATAAGAAACGAAATAATGGAATCTGCCACTTTGAGCTAGGTAGGTTGGCAAGTATCTCTGTTTTATATATTGCTATATAATAGACCACCCCTATAGTTAGTGGCTTAAAGCAACAATCATTTATTTTGTTCACAAATCGACAATTTAGAAGAGTTCATCAGTGTTTCATAGGGCATCATCTGGAGAACTCTACTGGAGCCAGCGAATCCACTTGCAAAACAGTTCACAAACAAGTTAGTGCTGAGAAGTCAGCATTGGCTGTCATCTGGGAGCTTCTCAAGGGCTGACATCTAATGGGCCCATTTCCCCCACATGAGTCTCCCCAAGGGACTTCTTTGGGCATTCTCACAGCATGCTGGCTGGATTCCGCAAACACCTATCCCAAGAGGCATGAAGAGAAAGTTGATGGTATTGTCAGGCCTGAGCCCAGATATTGGCATGGTGTCATTTTAGCCTTATTCTTTGGGTCAAGCATCACAGAATCTACTGTGATTCAAATGAAGAAGATGTGGACTCCTCTGGTTAAGAGGAGTATCAAAACATATGCTTTAACCCACTTTAACCCACCTCCATGAGGAAAGGCAGAAGGGGACTGATAGAAGGGAGATACACCAGACTAAAAGGATTAGAAGATGTTTTGTATATAACATGAGTACTCTGTCCAAATCCCCTTGGTTAGAACACTTTTTATCCTTTTATTGTGCAACCTCCTCCCCATTTATGCTCTGAAGTTTGCCTTGGGAGGAAAAAAAAATCACATGAAAGAACATGGAATGCAGAATAATAAGAAAACTCTACTCAAGTGTAGAGTGTCCTTGGGGAAGACTAGATTTCAGATAAGACAACATGGGAGATTATTGTTTGGAGAAGTTGAGGTTGGCGCTGTACTTATTTATTCTTAAATGGGGCATCTGGAGGACATAAGGGAAAGTTTTGAAAGGAAGGACAGGGCGATTCGTGTGGCTGAAGAGTAGAGAGCTGTGGAATAGATTATAAGAATCCGAGTTGTTAGCTGAATGAAGGGTAATGGTTTAAATTGGCCACATAACTGCCCCCCCCAAAAGTCCCTGGTAGATGTGAGTGAGGAAGAAGCACCTGCACTTTTTCAGAGTCTATCAGAACCTGGAAGGAATCAACTGAGTCCAGATCAAGTGTTTAGAACTCTAGAAGGTATAGGCTGACATCCAAAGCTTATATTCAGTGACACTCATGGGTGCCTCTGTGTGTGTCTCCTCTCTTTGTGTGTGCACACTTGCACTCCTGTGCAGGACCTACCTAAAAAGGCCCGGAGTGCGGTAAGAGACTTTGGCTCTCTGAGGTCTTGGAAACACCCTGTCCTGTGCAGTTCCAGCTGACTTCAGTGGTCACTAATCGTGAGCACCCTTTTGTCAGCAGCCCTCAGCAGAGATATCTAGAGATTGTGTGGTTTGGAATGTAGGCTTCAAGAGGAGATATAAGACATGTGATTCCTGCATCCCTTTCAGCCGGAAAGCACAATGAATGAATTAATCTCATTGATAACGGAACTCTCAGAATTTTAGATACCTAACTTTAACTCCAGATAGAATACTTGTGTAAACTCTCTAAATATGTAATTTGCCTTCCCCAGGGTTCTGAAGAATCCACAGCAAGAAACTGATATTCCAATTACAACCACTCCCTTTATCTTCTGCTCTCTCAATGCTGCCACCAGAAAATCTCTTAGGTTATTCCTATCATAAGAAGGTTGATAACTTCTAGGAAGGGCGTACTTTCTTAACTCAGTAGTTCAAGAAGAGGTAAGAGTACTCTTTAGGTTATGAAATTTTTGAGTAGTATACAGGCGTGGATAGTTTTAGGGGATTAATTTCTAATTATTACAATTCTATATACATTTTCTTCCAGAAAATCAATTTGAGAATGACCCTACCTTCAAAATAGTCCTTTTAACCTTTTAGATGTGTATTTATAAATACATATCTCTCATCTATACTAAATCTTAAGATGGTACATTGCTCAGAGAAATAAAAATCTGCTAGTGCAAATCAAAGGGAAAATCAAAACACTGGATACGAAGCATCTTCCTTTATAGTTTAATGAAGGCTTCCTGTTTTTCCTTGCCTTATGCGTATTTCCATTAAAAATGAAGATTGGCATTAGGAACAAGTTGTTTGGCCAAGTGTTGGAATATCTCAAATTCAAACTGCCCAAGTAATATAAGTTCCTGGCACTGATTGTTTTAAATGTAACTGGAATGTTTTCCAAAACAATTAATGTTCTCCCAGATAACAGTGAATGAAGCCAAGAACATAAAACTTTTATGTGATTTCTTTCAGATTTAGTGTACTTTATTTAATAAGGTAGTTAAAATCTATTTTATCAATATATAAAATTTTTATTCCAATTATAGTCAAATCTCATCATATTTCATTTTCTAAAAGTGTGCAATAATTTAACTTTCTATTATTAAAGAATAATCTTATTTAAACCTATAACAAGAACTTTTACATGTCAGCTTATGAATATGCAAGGAGGAATACATAAATTTCAAATTTATTTTATGAGCTACCTAAGTAAAAAAGTTTAAAGATTGCAGTTTTTATTTGCAATAACTTTATTTCTTGAAGCTTTACATCCATCAGCTCCTGGAAAGTGGGATATTCCTAATAGTTCCTTTTTATTCCATTACAGTATGTGTGTTCTAGTGAATGCTCATATAGGCACATGCAGATGGCAGCTTTTTTCTGTTGTTGTTGTTATTGTTGATTTTTCTAGCATTATCCTTGGTATATTTCTCTTAGCAGTATAGATTAGTTTTCTACTATTTCTTGGTGTATAGTTATCTACAAGACATTGGTTTGCAGGGTCCTATTCTAAACTTTTTTTATTCTAGAGAATAAATTCTGTATGGGAGCAAAAAGTGAAGCACTCGACCCCCTTTTGTTTCTACTAGCAATGAAGAGAGGATGGGTGCAGGCCAGCAGATGAAATGCTCGCTCTATCTAATGATTCTTAACATCCCTAAGTGTCCATGTAGTGAAGGAGTAGCACAAGTAGCCATTATAGTTGCACCTTCATTCCCTCTAGCTTCTGTTCATTCTAGGAGACATTTTATGATATTGTACAGTCAGTCTTTGGATGAAGATTTTGACTCACTAAGTCTTTGTTGCAATATGAACAAATTAATTTGTACTAGCTTTCCTCTCTAAACTAACTGGGAAGAATTCCTGAACACTAATCTATGTATAGTAATACTTCTCTATATTTATGTGTCTTAATGTAAAATTAATAATAGTTAGGCAGGGCTAGACTAAAGCTTAACCTTTTAAAGACTGTGTAATAGCAAACAGTGTAACAAGATTGCATTAGATCCCTTGTGCTTGTGAGAACACTTTCTGGTATGGATTTTCATGTGGATACAGTGATAATAAACACAAGAGGTTTTTTTATTTATTTGTTTTTTAAAGGCCTTGATGAACCTTCTTTTGTAAGCATTTAGATTTTTATCATATACACTGGAAATCATTGTCCTATGTATGGTTTCATAGATTCAGTTCCTGAACACACAAGCAAGAACAAAGAAAATATTTGAAGTGTTCTAAAATGAAAAATTTCATAATTTTTGGCTACTTAAATATAAAATAAATTGAAATATTAAATAAAATATTAATGACACTTGCAACCAATATTGTTTAATAGCCTGCCTACTAGTTTTAAGAGGGACAAATTCATATAGTGATTAAAAGGAAGGAGTTTGGAAATCAGATATCTTAGTCTGGACCTACTGCTTATCAGTTTAAAATATGTAAGAGTAGCATTAAATTTTAGAAAAAAACATTAATATATAGCACAAAATATCACGCCTACTTTTTGTTTATGTTCATATGGCCTTTCTTTCCTTTGATCACACAAATGTCTTTAGTGTGGCTGATTTTGTACTGTTTTAGTAACAACCAAAGCTCACCTAGAAACTTTATGCTTCTTCATTTCTCAGGCCCTGTTGTTGTTTTTTTTTCTGTCCCCAATCACAGGATGAATTTTTCTTTTAGTGATCTCACAATCTTTTCATACATTCATCTTGGTTTCCACAATTTTATCAGAGATTCAGGTATTCATCTGAACCTCAGAAATTAAAAATGTTTGAATTATTTTTTTGGGAGACTTCTTCACTTCCCTTTGAAACCAGCCAATGTCAACAGATAGAAGAAGAGGAAGTGCTGAGGGATAGAGGAAGGGAGTAGAAGGAGTCATTTCTAGACTCATAAACATAATCTTGGTTGATACAAAAAAGAGAAACTGAGTAAATCATTCGCATAAAAAGCAGTAATTGTCTCTGTATAGTGAGATTATTAAAGATTAGACATTTTTATATTTCTCAAGCTTTCTAAAATGGTTATATAAATTGACTGATAATTTATTTTTTTCTTAACAAAGTATTAAATGATTAATATTTCCCTTCCATTTCTCTAATTTTTGGCAGCCTCCTGGGTGTCCCCCTTCCCTCTTTTTTTTATTTTGGTCATTTCTGAGAAGAAATGAGTAGATCAAAACTGTATCTGAGATGACCAAACTGAAATATTATGTATTATAGATACATTATATATATTACATACATTAATGAGAGAGAGAGAGAGATTTTATAGAGACAGAGAGAGAGAGAGAGAGAGAGAAACGTGATTACAGAGAAAGAGATAGATAGAAAGAAAAGAGATACATATATACAATATCAAAAGACTTCGAATTTAGAGGTCAACCAACCAATCTGATAAGACCTCATATTTTTCTAAGATCACAATATTTATTTTAGTAGGAGGGAAAAAAAGGTTTATATTTAATCAGTCTCAAACTGAGCTACAGGATGAAAGAAAGAGTTAATAAAAATAAAACCCCAAAGATAATATTATAAAGGCTTTCCACAGTTATCAGACAAATGGAGAATAAGAGAAAAAGAGGACAAGCATAAAGAAAAATCTTCCCTTTCCCAAAAGCTCTTTTTGAAAATTACTTGGAGACTTAGAGACTCTGTTGACTTTAATTAAGTGCTCATTAGATTGACAAACTTTTAAAAAAGTGATCCTGCCTGCCATGTGGGTTTTCATATGCTCTCCCGGCTTTCCCGCTAAATTACTTTAGAACCCTTTCAGAGTAACTTGTTTATTCAAGGGAAATTACTCATAACCCTTTAAAGAATTCAGATAGACTTTTATGTCCTGTGGTTATGGCTTTATTATTTTTACACAGTTTTATAATTTTTACTG
The DNA here is from genome assembly GCF_000164805.1 of Carlito syrichta. NCBI lineage: Eukaryota > Metazoa > Chordata > Mammalia > Primates > Tarsiidae > Carlito > Carlito syrichta. The sequence continues at coordinate 657,112 of NW_007256304.1, forward strand.
AAATCTCTTAACTCCTCCATGCAAAGTCAAAGTCTTCCCAAGTTGGACTTAATACCTCCAATACCAGTGGGGAAATAGCTTATAATCTCTGAAATCTCTAGAGTCAGATGTCAACTCAGACATAATTGAATAGGTAAAGTCCTGGAGGCTATGGCCATACCCAGACAAACCACTGAACAATTCTTCCAACCATTCAAGAGAGAAAAAAAAAGTTGATATGATTACCTATGACTACCTGGCCTCATTGATACCCGTACTGTTTTCTGACAGAATATTTTACTTTTGAAATAATTTTGCTAGATTCGTTTTAAACAGCTATGGCTTACCAAGGTACCGGAAAGACTAACATTAAAGAAACTGTTATGGAAAGATTAGCATTAGGACATAATTGTGAGTCTGATGCAAAAGTAGACTAGTTGAAGGAAATATCACTTTACAAATATTAACATTAATTGTCATAGTTATCGTCCATTCCCTGGATTTTCTTTTATTGTTTTATACTTCCTTCACTCATTGTAGTGTTAAAAATTGGAATAATCATTAACACCAAAATAGCATATTATTGAAAAACATAGGATTTCCTTTACTTTGTTTTAGTTTTTTTAGAGATAGATTCTTGTGGTGTTGCCCAGGCTGGTCTTGAGCTGCTAGCCTCAAGTGATCCTCCTGCCTCAGCCATTTGAGTAGCTGGGATTCCAGGGGCAGTTCTCTGTCCCCAGCCCCAAAACACAGAATTTAATAACCGGAAGGTATATTGACAATTCCTAGTTCATATTCATTGCATTTAGATCTCTTGACTAACATTGATATAAATGTGTTCTTACATTAAGTGTTTCAACAAACTGAAAGTTATATCCAGTTTCACATTGCTTGGTACAGTATCACCAGTAGCATAATGGTTTTGCCTGAATATATAGTTATAATTGTTTTTATCTTAGTGATTTAATATTTGATTCAGAGCTATGGGAAACTCCTAATAAAAAAGGAAATATTAAGTTAAATTTTTAAAAATGAAGAGGATAAATATTCTGATAATTCTTAAAATCCTTAAAATGTTCTATCCCATATCTGCTATTTACATTAATTTGCTAAAAAAAATTCTTCTAGTACTTGCGACGCTATCTTAAGTACTTTAGCAAGACAACATTACAAAAACTAAAATTGCCATACCAATTCATACCAGCTACAATGGATAAAATATAAAAGACTGACTTCATCAAATATTGACAAGTATGTGGAATGAACAAAGTTTTCATATGCTATTAATAAGAATGTGAAATGGTGCAACCAGTTAGGAAAAGTGCATACAGCTTAGTTTCTCATAAAATTAAACATACCTACTCTATGTACCAGCAGTTTCATTCCTAGGTATTTACCAGGATAAATAAGAATGTTTATCTCCTATTAGATTTGTACAGGAAAGGTTTATAGCAGTTTTGTTCATAATAGTTTCAAACTATAAACTACAAAAATGTCCATCAAGGGGATAATAGATGAATTGGGATGAGTTCATGCAATTGAAAACTAGTCACCAGTTAAAAAAAATAGGTGTTTATATGAACAATAACATAGATGGATTTCAAAGGTATGTCAAAAAAAGAGTCATAGAAAAGACAATATGCTGGCCGGACTTGGTGGCTCAGTCTGTAATCCCAGCACTTTGGGAGGCCGAGGCGAATTGCCTGAGCCCGAGGGTTTGAGATCAGCCCTGACAACTTGGCGAGACCTCCGCCTCTACAATCAATCAATTAATCAATCAATCAATCAATAAGCCATTCATGGTAGCACGTGCCTGTAGTTCTGGCTACTTGGAAGGCTGAGACGGAAGGATCACTGAAGACCAGCAGGTCGACGCTGGGGTGACCTTGAGCGTGCCACCACACTCCAGACACAGTGAGACTCCAACTCCAAAACAAAAAAACAAAAACAAAAAACGGAAAAGACAATATGCTATATGATTCTATTTATATACAGTTTAAGAACAAGAAAAACTAATTTATGATGAAAGAAATCAGAGTCATTGTTACTTAGAAGACCAAGAATTTGCTGGAACAAGCATGAGGAAACACTCTAGGGTATCGGAAATGTTCTATTTCTTGCTTGTGGTAGTGGCTAAATGGGTAGATACATTTTTCTACTTACCTACTGAGTTGTATACTAAGGTGCATTAACTAATAACATTAACTTATTGAATCATATACATATAATCTGAAATTCTTCAAATACACATTTAACCTTAATTTAAAAATATATAAAAAAGAAAATAATTATTATATACAACTTGACTTTTCATTTATTAAAAATACTCTTGACATCCACTATACTGAGATATGCTTTATAAAGGCAATCTGAAATATTCTTACTTTTATTAACACATTTAAAATACTTATAAGTCAGTATTTTAAAGCAAAATACATAAACATTTTAAACATCAGGTTATGGAAGGTTCTTGCTTGTTTTTGATGAAGCTGGAATATAGAGTTGCATTTCAGTCTATATTGTGTTATACTATATAGCCCTAAAACCAAACAATATATATTATGCCAGCTTAATGTATCTAGTGATATAATTAATTTAAATTTAGTTTAATTATGTATGGCACATGATAGTTTGCAGAATAATTTAAAATGTCTTTATATATCATAAATATAGTTAATATTGGTCTTAAAATCATATTTTAAATGCTTCTTAAAATATATTGATCTAAAATTAAAAATGCAAATGCAAAATTGGTTATTATATTCTAGCCTAAGCTGAGCACATAATTGAAAAAATTATTTGAACTTTTGCTTCCATGAGACTAACCAGTTTGGATAGCCCAGACTTGGTAGACAGAATATATTTCTTTTTGCTTTTGCCTATTTTCTCTGCTCCCTCCCAATGTTTTGGGTTTCTATTTCCTGAAAAGACGCTTCTGACCTAGTGAACAATATTTGTGATATTCTACAGCTACACATCAGTTGTCTAACTTTTCTGATTCCTAATATTCTTGTCAAATATCCAACAACTAAATCAAACAAGATGTTTATGGTATATAATGGCTTTGTGTGTTGTCCTCTCCAATAATATTTTTATCTCAACAGGGGTTATCATTACTTTGGCCTCAAGTACAAAAAATTGGAAGTATTTTTGGAGGAATTTTCCTTAGTAGGAGATTATCAAAACATAATGTATAGTAGTCTTCTACCTACTTCATATTGCAAATAATACCACCAAAATATTACTTTAAGCAAACACAGCAGCTGTGAGGTTATTCTATGGCTCTCCATTGGTCCTGGTAATTTGCACTACCAAGTTAATCTTTTCAAAGACCTGCATTCACCAGTCTATGTTCCTGCATGCTTAGATTTGTGCTGCAACCCGAATAAAGGGCATCTCAGCTTCCCAACTGACTTAGGTTCTTAATGCTTAAATATCAAACTTTCAGTTGTGTCTGGGGTATGTGTGCATTTAGATATTCTCACGCAAAACTGTGAAGATATCAGCAACTGGAAAAATAAGATACACAAATGAAACATGAAACCATCAAATACCATGGTTTCAACAGTGACTGGATTCACTTAAGGCAGGTTCATATTTAGTCTTTGCTCACATTTTGCTACCAAATAATTGATTCTGATTGTTTGTTTATCTAAATTAGAAACTAATTGTTATTTAGTTTCTAGGCTTGGAACTTAATGCCTCAAGTCAGCTCTTAAGGTTGTTAACATGGCCAGTTCAACCATGCCGTGGCCCATTATGTTCAACATATCGCCACTTTCTAAAAGAAATGCCAAGTTTGTGTGTATGTCCTTGCCTTAGATACAAACTGATAAAAAGTTTAGATGAGATTTCCATACTGACAGCTACCACCGTAGGGAATGGAGTAGAAGGTGGGTAATAGCTTATACCAGCATGCCTGGTAGACAAAAAAGGGCCCGTTTTCCATAATTCACTCAAACTCCAAACAGCAACTTAATTTTCTTTCAGTTTTCAGTTTGAGATGCACGGCAGGGATCTCCTCCCCAAGCAAAAGGCAATATGAGGTGAGAAGAAGAGCCTGCTGCCAGCACAGGTATAGGCCTGCATAATGGAGCTGTGACACTCAGAGAGAGGCTCTTCATTTTAACAACTGTGATAGTGAGCAAGAAAGCATAATGAAGATGGCATAATTGAAGTAGGAGATGGAAACATTAACCATGCACTGAGAGGAAAACTTTGGGTTTAATTTTGACTTTCTCGTTTGATCAAGCATTAAAACTGGCTGAGAGGTCAAGAGACCCAGAGAGGTTAGCAGCTATACAACGATGAACCTCTGAATTCTAGAAAGTTTGTTTTATTTTAGTTTTAACTGTGTGAAGCTAAACTATTCTGCACTGTTTGTGTTTTCTCATTTCCATATTCATGTTGACTCTGGGATATCAGGACAAGGATTTAAGTTATGCATGGGCCTAGGGATGTCCAAACATATCTCTTCTTTGATGCTTGTGTCTTTTTTGCTACTAAAGAACTCCATACCCTGAACATAAAAACTTAAAACAGAAAAAAATGTGAAAATATAATACAAAATGCAAAGAAAGTAAGAATGTGAGAAAGAGTGAAAGAAAAAAGAAAACATACCAAACTACAAAGAGAACAAGACAAGCAGGAAATAGCACATGACTCACAAAAAGATTAATTCAAGGAGATTCTAGCATCTTACTACTACATTCACAAATGATACACAAATTTAATTCAGAGAAAGATGTATTTAATTTTTGTGGTCAGATAATTCTTAATTCAAACAAAAGTCATGTGATCATAATTACTTTGTATTACTAAACCTTTACTTATAAAGCAAAATTATACTTAAAAAGTGTCAGTTAAAATCTAAATTTAAAGAAATGTACATAATTTTTTTCTAATAATTTTTTTATCAAAAAGCTGGAGTTTGGATTTCTAACCAATAGGTTTCCTGAACCTGCCAAATCCTCAACAATTCTTAAGAAAAGCAACCAACACATTTGAATGTCCTGTGGACTTTACTGATGTTAGAGAATTCCTGAGGCGTATTTAATAGAAATAAACAGAATATCTCTAAAGGAAAGTCATATTTGTGTTCTTACCTACAGGAAACTCATAAAGAATCCATTGAGGATAAGAAAGACACTGTTTATTTTAGTTAGATTCTTATGTCTTTGACTCTATTGATCAATATCACCCCTGAATAAGTTACTATGGGATTGAGGCTGTTCTGGATTCAATAAGCCCCAAGTTTCTTAACCCCCTCCCCATTATTTTAAAGAAAGGTGAGCAAAATACTTTTAAAAGAAGGCTTTATTTTTATTTTAGTGCCTTGAGAAATGTTTCAGTCATACTTTAAAGGTATGTGGATCCTTTTGAAATGCATCATATTCTTATCTAGCCATAGGCTAGAAAGAACTTGAAATCATTTGTTTAGCCCTAAAAAAATCAATGTAAAAAAATATGACATTCATGTTGGTCGAAATACATAAATACAATTTTATGCTGCTACATGCAGTTAGAAATAAATATTTTAAATTAAGAAAAACAGAATATCTGTATAGTAACTGAAATCTTGCCTATCTGCAATTTTCTGTAATCCTTATCTGCATGTATTAATTAATCAGTTCAACCATTTTTTGAGCAATCCATTGCATCAGATCCTGTGCCAAGCACTGGAAGTATGTGTTTTTCATAAGAAATCAACTCCTAATAACCTTGGTATTTTATGACTTGATAGAACCTATGAGATATAATACTTGAAGATTGAGAGTGAGATAACTTTATTTAAAACTCAAAGTAATGAACAGGTAAATTTTATTTTAAAATACAGAATCTAATCCAACTGCTAATTTTAGTGTTAAGTATTTTTATTGTAATCTAATCTTGAGCATTTGTTAAGCCATATAAGTTTTATAAATAAAAGAAATATTTAGAAATATTCATACATATTCAGAACATCCTTTTCCATATTGTTATGGATTAAAACTAACATAATATTTCTACCATTTGTTGAGTACCCACTATTTGTAAAACAATTTAATATATTTTATATACCTTTGTACCACATTTGACATTAGTATCTCTAAGCCAATAGAGAAGTCATATTTACCATTCCTATTAGTTATAAAATGTTCTCATCTTACAGTTTGTTTATTGCGTATGTATTATTGACTGACTATGGAGAACACTTATTTGTAAAGTAAGGCTCTTCCCAGTCATCCAATTTGATGGAAATGTCACTATAGCATCGCCAGATATTTGACTTACCATATAGCATTTCTTTGCATTCCTAAATAACATTTAGAACATTTAGAATTAGTTTTATATATGAAAGCTAAGATCAGATCCATGCAAAAACATATTACCACCTCATTAGATGTTTCACAGGGTGTAATTAATAATTTCTAAGTAATTGGGTAGTTTCTATATTTTTGTTACAATCCAATTCTACAGTATGTATCTGATACCAAAGATTGGTACAATTAAGATTTTTAATTTTCTGCAAACAAATCACATGATGAAAATAATTTATTTCTTATAGTTTTAATCAGAAAAATATAAAATTACATGACACATAAATCACAGGACATATTGCTGTCCTTAATATTGTGAGTGTTTCCAAGTCTTGTAGTCTGTCCCCTAGTTTTTCCTCAAGTCTCTTTCTTAAGAGGTAACTAGAGAATGTTCTTCAGTTTTCTTCTTCTTCCTTTTTACTTTATCTTGCCAGGTTCCACAAGTATTTTATTTTAATTTTTTGTTTTAAAGATACAATTCTGGGTCAGGTATACAAATGTTCGTTATGCAGGTACCCTTGTTGATGAGGTGTGCCCCACCCCCTCCCCTGGCAATTTCCCACTACTGCAAATCCTGTCCTCTCATTCCCTGGCAGTTTCCCACTACTGTCAATCTCTTTCTCATAGTGGTAGGATAATTGTTCAAGGTCCACTTCTGAGTGAGAACATGTGATACTCTGTTCTTTGTTTCTGTGATAGACCACTCCGTATTATAGACTCTAAGTCCATCCAAGTTGCTGTGAAGTTCATTTTGTTCTTCTTTATGGCTGCATAATATTCCATCATGCATATGTACCACATTTTTTTAATCCAGTGCTCTTTCGATGGGCAGCACAGCTGGTTCCATGTTTTTACTATTGTAAATAATGCTGCAATAAACATGCATGTGCAATTATCTTTTTTGAAAAGGAAAAAACAAACAGTTTTCTTCTTGAAGCATTTTTACCTTAATTATGTTTGTTTTATTTGATTATCTCATTACTGAGATCTTATCCTTCCTTGACATCTTTGAATTTTGTGTTCTCCTTTTGTCTGCCCACCATATTGCCAAATTTTTATTCTTATAAGACATTTTAAAGTTCTCATGTGCCATCCTTTCCCACCTCCAGTCTCATGTTATCAGCAACATATTACCAAGGAGTATGATACTAGCTTCCCCTCAGCCATTCCTAGTATCTCTTTCTTCACATTCAGTACACTGCACACACTGCTATTTGATCAGTACTCCTGATGCATACTTCTAAATATTTATATTCTTTGTAAGTATAAACTCCTTATTTAGTTAGTGAAAAACCTCTATGCTTTACTTGTTTCTATCTTTCTAACCTAAAATTTTATACAAATTATTCATTTGCTTGTTTATTCATTCAAGAAATATTGAACATGTCACATGTGAGCAGCATAGAGGCTGTAGCAATAAACCAAACAAGCAACAGTCCTGCCTTTATAGGCATCTCATTCTAATGAAGACAGTTGATACTATGGTGCCGTCCCAAAATATCCTGGTCAGAGCAGGTATACTCAATCTACCCCCATTCTCCCCAGTTGCAGAGACCCTTGGTTGACAGACTGTTCCTTTCTGTACCATCAATGGCAATTGTCCTCTATAGCAAGGAACTCCCTTTGGCAAGTTTCTACTTCCTTTCAGGACGCTGCTTGCAACCAATAGCCATTAGATATGAAAACACAAAAGTATGACCCACTGGCATCAATTTGTGATGACAATAAAGGTCTTCCAAGCTTTGGAACTTACTGTGGGGTAGAATGAGACTTCAATTTTAACCACACTAAAGATCAATAACTCCCTCTTCCCATTCCTGTCTTTCTTACTTCCATACATGTATATTTCCAGAGAGCACTCCCTTTCTGCTTGTAGTCTCCGTCTTACAGCATGTTTCTAGGAACCTTACCTAAGATATACATCAAGAGATAATATTTTTTGACAAATAATATGGTAGATAATGTTACTATTTGCCAAATATTCCAATACCCCTTTACATGACACATTAAAATTATATTGCATCACCTCACCAATGTCAAGTTCAGCAGTATTTCTTGCTTTGAACACAATGAAATGTATGTGGGAAAGATACATGACAATTCTAGGAAACAGCTTTAAGAGCCAGCTTGTGGTTCACCAATTTTTAAATTTTTCTCTGCCAAAACAATTAATAGGTTCCTATATAGGATATTAATTGTCCTGGGTCCCAGGGAGAAGATCACATACAGCTGAGCCACAATTGATCTGTATGGATACATAGAATGTTGTATGAGACTGTGCCCTTAGTGGCAATTGCCCTCTACAGCAGGCAACACTCTTGGGCAAATTTCCTCCCACTTATAGGAAAATGCTTGTAACCAGAGGTCATTAGGTATGAAAACTCAAAGGCCAGGACCACCGGCCTCAATTTGAGACAATTTGAAGGGCTTCTTTCAAGGGTGACTAGTCGCCACAGCAGAGCTTAATTGACCCAGTTTGAAAAGCTAATGATGCCATGAAGCAAAGTGGGAAGAGAAATAAAGGAGTGTGGAGTTGGGATGTGGGCCAGAGTTGCTGATTTAACTAGGGTTGCCATGGATGACCTAACTGAGAATGTGCTATTTGAGAAGAGGCCTAAACTGGATAAGAGAACAAGTTATGAAGATACCTGGAGAAAATGTCCTAACCAGAGAGAGATGCAATATAAAGTTACTGAGGCTACATCTTGGTTGACATCAATAAAGAGGATACTGTGGCTAGAACTCAAAGAGAGGTGAATATTTGTCAAAGATAAAAGTAAGGTAATAACATACACAGCCTTACAGATTATTAAAACTGCTTGAGTTTTGTATCTGAGTTTGAAGCCTTTGGGGTTGAGGCCAATAGAGAGATTGAGAAAAAACCGGATTCTGAATCTACTTTGAAGTCAGAATGAACAGATTGGCTGACAGGTTGGATGTGGGTTAAGAAGTCAAAGATGATTCGTGTTTTTGACCTGAGCAACTGGAAGGATGAAGTTGCCATTTCCTGGGAGATCAAGACTGCTAAAGTTTGGGCAGAGAATTTTACAAACCCAGTGCACTTATCAAATTTCTTTACTTCCTTTGCTCGTATTTCTAGTACACTTTTCATATTTCCTCACTCCTATGTTTTCACCTTATTGGTCTCCAATCACCATTTGTCCAAATTCTCTGGACTCCTCCAAGTTCGACTCACAGGCTACTCCCTCCATGAAGTTTTCTTGTGAACATCTTCATTAGAAATACACGTCTTTTCTGCTGCCAGAATGCTATATTTATGCCTCTGTAACAACATTAATAACTTTCCCTCTTGTTTTATATTGTTTTTATAGTTTTTGAGGTTCAGTCAGATAGAGATGAAATTGTCATCTATATTACTAATTAGAGCTGATTTTTGAGAACTATCCTGATGAAATTATTACTTCATCTTTGTATTGAATTCACTCTATCATGTTCACAAGCTTTCTTCTCCCTCTCCCCCATACACAGCTTCTTACAGTAGGTGCTTTTCCTTGTGAAAATTTATAAATCCAAAAGTAAACAAAAATACATTTGGATCTAAGATATGTTACAGCTCCTTTCCAATTTCCTATTCACTATTTAAATAAATCAGCCTTTCTCACCTCTGGAGGAATGAGCGAGTATATAAGCAAGAGGCCAAGTCTATAGTATGAATGTCTATCCTCCACATGCAACACTTACCCTGTCTGCTTTATTTGGGTCTTCAGTAGACTATGAGTAAATTTCAATGTCATATCCTTATAGCACCCAGTATAATACCCTTTGCCCATGAGGTATCCCAAATGTTTCAGTATAAATGGAATAAAAGGAATGGTCATGCTGGGAACATAAAATACAATGAAACCTGGTTTTTGGAACTTTAAATATAAACAAATTCAACTTCTATTTTTACTAGTAGATATTTTTATTCCAACACAAAATCTTAAATATTATTTGCATGATATTTACTTGATATTTCTTATGTACATGACTTTGTTCTAATTATAAGTTTCTTACTGAACAAAAATTATCATAACATATATTATTCATTTTTAAAATCACAAGATGTTTACCTAATATATTATTTGAAAAATCCATAGTTGCATTTTCGGTTTAAAGAATATGCCACTTTGCAAGAAAACATTAGAAGCAAGAAAGAAAACAGACACAATTAAAATACTTAAAATAAATTCCTCAACTCATGGAATAACTGGAAATATTGAAAATCAGCTCCTTCTATTTATCTGAGGAAGTAATGACTGGCAGAATAACTAAAAGGGAGACAGGTCCCAAGCAAGAAAGAAAAAATGGAATTCTCCATGGATCATGCACTTATAAAAAACTCAACTCTAGTAATTATACTAAAAATGTTCCAAATAATTTGTATTAAGGTGTCTTAGGTCATTTACAGTTTTAACCTCAAGAACCAAAACAACCAGATAATATCTGACACTATATAAAATTCTATTTCCTTTTTCTTTGTCTTTTTTTAAAAAATTCAGGATTAAGTATACAAGTGGTCATCGTACAGGCAAAGTATGAGCCTCCCTTTGGTCCCCTCTTTGCGTGGTTTGAGATCCGGTACTCTTTTTGATGTTGTGCCTCCTCACACCTTGGCAGTATCCCACTGCTACCAATCCCTTTCTTACAATATTATGGTAAATATTCAGGGTCTGCTTATGAGTAAGAACAAGTAGCACTCTGTTCTTTTTTTCTGTGATAGATCACTGAGTATGATAGACTCTAAATCCATCCAAGTTGCTGCAAAGTCCATATGTTTGTCCTTTATGGCTGCATAATATTCCATTGTGTATATGTACCACATTTTTTTATCCAGTCCATTTCTATGGGCAGCATGGTTGGTTCCATGTTTTTGCTATTGTAAATAGTGCTGCAATAAACATGTGTATGCAGATATCTTTTTTGTAGAATGATTTGAATTCCTCTGGGTATATTCTCAGTAGGGGAATTGTTGGGCCATATGGATGGTCACACTGTTTTCCAAAGAGGTTGCACTAGTTTGCATTCCCACCAGCAGTGTAGAAGTGTTCCTTTTTCTCTGTATCCTCACTACCATTTGTTGTTGTTTGTTTTATTAATGATGGCCATTCTTACTGGGGTTAGATGGTATCTCAAAGTGGTTTTGATTTGCATTTCTCTGATGTTTAGTGAGGATGAGCATGTTTTCATGTGTCTGTTTCTTGCCCATATATCTTCTTTTGAGAAGTAGCTATTCATAAGTTTTTCCCACTTTTTAATGGAACTGTTTTTTTTTCCTTTTGGCACATTTGAGTTCCTTGTAGATCCTGGATGTCAGGTCTTTGTCAGATATACAGTTGGCAAATACTTTTGTCTATACTACTAAGGGCAGTCTAGAGAGTCAATATGATACCCATTTAATTACCAACATCATTCTTCTCAGTCCTGGAAGTGACAATGAAGAAATTCATATGGAAACAAAAACAACCATGAATAGCCAAAACAGTCCTTAGCAAAAGAAACAAAGTGAGAGGTGTCACACTTCCAGACTTTAAACTTGACTATAAGGGTACAATTATCAAAACAGCCTGGTATAGGTACAAGAATAGGCATATCGACCAATGGAACAGGATAGAGATTCTGGAAGCAAAACCTCAATTTTTTTTTTTTTTGAGTTGGAGTCTCACTCTGTCGCCCAGACTGGAGTGCAGTGGCTGCTCCCGGCCACTGCATCCTCGACCTGCTGGGCTCCAGCGATCCTTCCGCCTCAGCCTTCCAAGTAGCCGGAATTACAGGCATGCG